>NC_056455.1:7964682-8159682 GCF_018296145.1 Oncorhynchus tshawytscha
AAGGGTGGCTGGACTGTTGTATTGTACATGTAGATGTAAGCATGTTTAATGATAGGATAATGGGTTGGATTTCAACGTTTCCATAATGTACTGATCATTTATTGATTTAGACAGATATCTATCTACTTGCTGAGTTGCAGCACGTAGCGGTCACACTGTTGGCATTAACGGCCAATAACATGTCCCCTCCCTCTTCCTGTAGTATAAGAATGCAGTATATACAGTAAGTCATCGGAAGTGTAAAATAAGTACGATGATGAACATATTGGGTGCGTTCGTAAATTCAATCTGGAGTACCAGAGTGCGCTCTGGGCGTTCGTAAATTCAGATTGTTGTCAGATTGTCCGTTGGTAAACGCTCTCGGAGCGTTCAGAGCTCACGCTGGATGCTCCGGCCGAGGAGGAGGTTTGATCCGAGCGTTCAGACCCCACAACGACAGTCAAGCACCCAAGCTAACTGGCTAACTTGCTAGCTACTTACAGACACGAATGAGAGAACACCTCACTCTGACCAGTTTACTCGCCCTAGCAGAGCTGGTTAGGCTGTTTTCGTGTTATCCAGAGTGTTGGGGACTGTAACTGTTATGCCGGAAACAATTTAATTACGCTTTCTTTGCCGACGTTTACTGACGCCGACCATATTCAACGGGTGTTGCGTGTTCGTAAATTCATCAGTTATACAGACGAGAGTGCTCTGAAATCAGTGTAGATAGGCAGATCGAATTTACGAACGCACCCATTATTTCATGTTTTGTTCCTCACATTGTGCATGATAATATGATCCTCTGTGTGTGTGGATGGATGAAGTTTCACAGACTGATGAATATTGTATTTTCCTTCCATTGGGTCCATGTGTTCCTATGTGTAGCAAGGACTTCTCTGGTCCTCACAGTACCAGACCAGGAGCTAACAAGACCACAGTATAGTCACTGGGTGTATAACTGGATTCATTGTTTGTTAGCTTATTCTCTACCGAATTTTCACAAAAGATGTACATTATCGGTGTGTTCATGTAGACTTAAGAGTCTGTCACCCTTTGTGGACCCTGTTTGAGTCGCTCTTCGTGTAGCATTTCTGTGTACAGGCCCTGGCCTCGTTTCCCAGTTGCGATGTAACTTAAGCATTGCGACGATTTGACCAACTTTTTAAAGAGCTACTGCCTCTGAAATGTTGGTCATAAATGGTATGTCACGGAATGAAGGGTAAAGGAACTGTTTTTCGTGTTTTATTTTTATATCCTGCCCACATGCCCATAGATAGCAGCATACAAGAAATCATCTATTCAAAGTGACGCTGCACGCGACCCGATCAGAATGCCCATGTGGTCAATTTGGTTTGACAGTCAATATCCCTATGGGGCAAGTTAGGGACCGTCAGTAAATTACACAATTTTGGGACAATATTTTAAAACTTTTAATAGCTCCAAATTTCAATGACTTAAAAAACTCAAACCAATTGTAAAAATTAATATACAAATATTGCAAGCATTTAACCTTTTACTGCAGTGGGCTAAATCAGGGTCACACAGAGTGTTTCTTGGTAGTCTTAAACACATCTGCTTAGAAACAAAGTATACACCTCACACACATGGTTATGGGCTTAAACATAAGAAGATGCCTTTACCTTGTCAGATATAGAGTTTAAATGTATTCCATTTTGAGTTTGCATCCCAATATTACACGTTATATACATCACAGAATACTGAAATGTAACAACACTTTTTGACATAGAAACAAGATTTTCAGAAGTTTTTTCAAAATAATGTTGATTTGTGAAATTATGAAAAATATGAATAACATTCCGCTAGGTAATTTGACTGCATGAAAGAGCTACTGAGACAAAAAAAAAAGAATATGCAACATGAAAATATTGTCCCATTTACATTGTGTAATTTATTGATATCCCTAACTATCCCCAGAGATAGGCTGTCCAAAGTCAAACCATTCTTTCCCCGATTAGCTGAAGCTGATTGGCTAAATAATTTGGCTAACTATTCCCACCTGCGAACACACAAGACACCCACATTAAACCACACCCCAAAACCAACTCACGTTTGAATTCAGTCATGGCCGCTAGCATTTGATAATGAACCAAATCCAGAACAAGGCCAAATTAGGAAGTGCAGTCACCTTTTAAGAGTGTTTCCCAAACAAGCATGTAGAGAGGCATACCGCTCGAGTCATTAGACCATGTGTCGATACTGATTGGATCAAAAGAAAAGCAGCACTCTCAAATCAGCTTTCTCCATTCAAATCTTACCTTAACATTATAATTATAATTATCCCACAATCCTGACGATGGATCACTTCCTATGAGATATTACCACCTACAGTATTGCTGCAAATAAGCTATTGATGCGGCTTATTATGCTTCCCCAATAATAATGCACTAAATCACAGAGTGGGCCCATCACTGCACAAGTGTTGTCACACATCATGAAACACATTGAGGCAAAAAATTACAGATAGTAGCAAAATAGAACTGAATTGAATGAACATTAAATGCATTTCAGTATGATTGAAATAGCCATGTAACCTATGTCTTTTAAAGCAGTCATCTCGCTTTTCATTTGAAACACAATTGTATCCTTGACTTGTTTGTAACAAATACTTTGGTAACTTTGTATTTGTAGTCAACTTCGTTTTGAAGTTATCAGCAGTCACAGTCAGACAGATAGAATCCAGATGTTTAGCAGGAGATCTGTGAATAACGTGACGCAGAAGGGCACGAGTGGTCTGCAAAGGTTTTTAAGAGCCACGTTACTAACGAAGGCTCTGGGAAAACACCTCGGCTATTAAAGACACATCGTCTAGAAAGTTCTAACGATCTGATCTGTCAAGATGAAGGCTCTGGGAAGCAAGGCTCTGCACAGTAAGTGTATGTTTTAGTGTGTGTGTGTGTGTGAGGGATATAGCCTTAGTTAATATCACTGGAAGAACACATGCCTCAATAATAAAAAATAAAAACTATTTAACCTTGAATGAAACTCTGTTGTTGTGTGAGTAACTGCCTCTGCTCTCATTCTCCCTCGTCTAGCCACGTTACTCTGTGATACCAGCACCATGTCCTCTTTGCTATCTCTTCGCTCTCACTCAGTCGTTCTCACTCACTTCCGCTCTACAGACGTCGGACCTTAATTTGAGACAGTTCGCTACAGCAGGAAAATAATCCCGCAGCAACAGAAAATGTGATTTATTATGTAGATTATAATAAATGGACGTTGTTAAATGTTTTGATACATTTTTTACAAGGGAAAATCAAGTCTGACATTTTTTGGGGGTGGAAATGACTTAACTTCAGAAACCTTTTTGAACCTCAAATGCATTACAAGTACAACATTTCATGCATTGCATTCTCCTCCAACACACCTCTTTCTTTTGTGAAAGAACCGCTACACTTAATTTTGCAGGGTAGGATAGTGTGCAGAAATGCAGTAGGTTTGGAAAAGACAATGGTATTCCAGACTCCTTGTTTAAGTACAGGGATAACAAACACTTTACTGAAATTTGGCCTACTTTTATAACAACCAATGACTGCAATCTGGCCTTTCTTTAGTGTGTGTGCCTTAGTATGAGTGTGTGTGTTTTCTCCTATTCTCTCAGCCTCCACACTGTTACATTAGAGAGAGAGGGTGTGTGTGTGTGAATGTGTGGTGTGGGCACCCTCACTGGCAGAGGTGTGTTACAGCAGCAGGGGTATTTTGGTGTCCTCTTGTCTGCCTGTAGTAGCCATCATCTGTCTAATTGGTGTATAAGCAGCAGAGCATGGAGGGAGGCATGCTGAGTGAAACAGTACTTGATGGCACCCACCCACACACAGTCAGTCACAAACGCAAATATAGGGACTAAATATTTTGATGCTTATGCAAGGAACACAAATCGTAAGGGGTTGTGATGTCGTTTCCTAGTTTACAACGAGGCTGCTGAAAGGAAGAGCTCTGACAAGCCAGAGAGAGAGAGAAGCGGAGGTAAAGAGATAGATAGAGGAAGAGAGTGGGGGTGGTGCCAGAGGAAGCTCCATATCAGAGTGAAAGGTAACACTTTATTTGGATTGTCCATCTGTAGATGCTCTACAGACTATCAGTAACATTTCAACTAACCCTAACCTTCACCCTTATCCTAACCTTACGCCTTACCCTAACCTTAGCAAGCAGTTGCTTATCAACAGATAGTTTGTTGATAGTATGAGATTCCAGACAATCCAAATAAAGTGTGAACGAGTGAAAAGAAATGAATCACAAGCTCTATGTTATGTCAATGACCGTCAAACATCCCCTGGGGTTTTTGGGAGTCCTGATGGGTTCATGTTTGTTCATAACTTACAAACCAAAATGAATGAATGACATGTATGCAGGACACGTCTCCCGAGGGGAATAAACAGGCTGTCCGCTGTACCAATTGATCTTCGGATTTCTGTGAGCGTGATAGGGCAAAGCTAGCCTGGGAACCCTACTAAGGTAGATAGAAGGCTGCATTGGAAGGCTTTCTGAAGAAAGTTCGCTGCCCGTTGCAAAGCCTGATCTTAAGGCCAAGATAGTTTACTACACCTAAGGTGAAAACATACACTGAATGTACAAAACATTAAGAATTTAGTCGTTTTTATTGCCTCAGAACAGTCTCAATTCATTGGGGCGTGGACTCTACAAGGTGTGGAAAGCCTTCCAGAGGGATGCTGGGCCATGTTGATTCCACTGCTTCCCACAGTTGTGTCAAGTTGGCTGGATGTCCTTTGGGTGGTGGACCATTCTTGATAAACACAGGAAATTGTTGAGCGTGAGAAACCTACTACCATACCCCCTTCAAAGGCACTTAAATCTTTTGTCTTGCCCATTCACCCTCTGACACACATACACAATCCATGTCTCAAGCTTAAAAATCCTTCTTTTAACCCGTCTCCTCCCATTCATCTACACTGATTGAAGTGGATTTAACAAGTGACATTAATAATCAATCAATCAAATGTATTTATAAAGCCGTTTTTTACATCAGCTGATGTCAGAAAGTGTTATACAGAAACCCAGCCTAAAACCCCAAACAGCAATGCAGATGTAGAAGCACGGTGGCTAGGAACAACTCCCTAGAAAGGCCAGAACCTAGGAAGAAACCTAGAGAGGAACCAGGCTCTGAGGGGTGGCCAGTCCTCTTCTAGCTGTGCCGGGTGGAGATTATAACAGTACATGGCCAAGATGTTCAAACATTCATAGATGACCAGCAGGGTCAAATAATAATAATCACAGTGGATGTAGAGGGTGCAACAGATCAGCACCTCAGTAGTAAATGTCAGTGTGCTTTTCATAGCCGAGCACACAGAGTTCGAGAAAGAGAGTCGATAAAAGCGCGGGTCCGGGACAAGGTAGTCCGTCTGGTGAACAGGTCAGGGTTCCATGGCCGCAGGCAGAACAGTTGAAACTGGAGCAGCACGACCAGGTGGACTGGGGACAGCAAGGAGTCATCAGGCCAGGTAGTCCTGAGGCATGGTCCTCGGGTTCAGGTCCTCCGGGAGGGAAGGGAGAGACCATAGCTTTCACCTGGATTCACCTGGTCAGTGTATGTCATGGAAAGAGCAGTTGTTCTTAAAGGAAAATTCCACCCAAAACTGATATTTTGGTATTTGTTTCATTAGTCCAAACTGTTTGGCTTGTCAACAATCAAGTTTTCAAGATATGTAACTTTCAAAATACATAACTCGGCAGCCCGGGTGGCACAGTGGACTGCATCACAGTACTTAAGGTGTCACTACAGACCTGGGTTCGATCCCAGGCTGTGTCACAACTGGCTGTGACCGGGAGTCTCATAGGGCGGTGCACAGTTGTCCGGGTTAGGTCATCATGCTCCAGTGACTCCTTATGGCGGGCCAGGAGACTGCAGGTCGTCAGTTGAACATTGTCTCCACCACATTGGTGCTTCTGGGTTAATCCAGTGGGTGTTATGAAGCCTAGTTTTAGTGAGTCATGTTTTGGAGAACGCATGATTTGACCTTCGCCTCTCCCGAGCCTGTTAAGGAGTTGCAGCGATGAGACAAGATTCTAATGGGATCGCAATTGGATATCACGAAATTGAGGCAAAAAGGGGTTAAAATACAACATTTTTATAAATACAGAAATCATCCCCAAAATGCATCATATGGGGGTTGATTTCTGTATTTTGAAAGTTGCATATTTTGAAAACTTGACTGCTGACAAGCAAAACATTTTGGGACTATGTCAACAATGGACTAATAAAACCAATACCAAAATATAGTTTTTGGGTGGAGTTTTCCTTTAATACACTCAGTGTAAGTTTCTGTCTTGACCCAGAAGAGCCACCACTACGGTAGTAATTCATCATCGTTGGCTCACCAGCTTCTCTAAACACTTCACTGTGACGCCTGCTGCCCATCTGTTATGAGTCAAGGCCCTCTGTGTCCTCCTCCAACTGATGAACTCTGCTACTCTTCTGTGGGGGACAACTGGACAGAAACTTGTAGTTGAACAATTCCACCTCTCTCCTCTGTTTTCCGTCTCTCTCTGTCTGCCTGTCTCTGACACTGATGTCATTCAATCCCTCCCACGATCTTGTACAGGGGCGCAACTATGGTTTTAGAAGTGGGGGACATATATATATTTTTCTGTCCAGTCGGATAAACACTCCAAACAGCCTATCTGACCGCTTGGAGGCGGCGTCCGCACGGTCCTAAATCACACAATTGACTCGTTTTGTATCACATTCCAATTATAAAACTGGGGGGCAAAAGCAATTTTGGAATGTGTCCCCCTCGTTCCCCAGTGAAAGTTGTGCCCCTGGTCTCATACAAACAGACACTCACACACACTCTCACTCATATCAACCCTCACTCTGTCTCTCTCTTTTCTCTCAATGTCTGTTTCGCTCCTTCACATCAGCCTCCTTCTTTCTCCCTTCCTCTCTCTCTCTTCCCTTCCCCCTCTCGTCCTGTGATTCATCACTGCTGACTGGGAACGACTGACTCACTCTCTTGTTCATAGTTAATATGGTCCTTCTCTTAATGGGACTTATGATCGGAGTTATTGAAAGGAGTTCTCCGTTAAGCCTTCATCTATATTCACCCAGACACATTAGGTGATGAGAAGAGGGGGAGGGGAAGGGGGAGCAAGAGGAGAGGAGGGTGTGAGAGGCGAGGGAAGGAGAGGAGAGGGCACTGAATATGAAATGATTCATTAATAATGGCTCATCTCCTGACTCTAAAGGTACTACAACAGACAGCGAGTGGCAATTATCGGGCTTTATGAATCTGGTTGTGTCTGATAAATTGCACGGTGGTGTCAGTGCTGGCCAGCCCCCACACAGACAGATTGTTTGTGGCCCCTGAAAGAAATGTCTGAAATCGCTATTCAAAAGGCCTCATGCAGTTATTACCATCACTGTCTGACAACCTTTTGGCACTGACTTGAAAGCAGCGGATGGCTGGACAGACGAATAGCTTGTTTGTGTGCTTGTGTCTGTTCTGTCCTAGATGCTGGAGCGCCTGGACAAATTGACGGATGGCACATCATCTGGTGTAGTGTGGCATGTTGTTTGTCTTCTACACTCTCTTTTCACCTTTTTGTACATTCCCCTTTTCTCCTGTTCTCTCAGCCTCCACATTGTTCCATCAGAGAGAGAGAGAGAGTGTGTGTGTGTGTGTGTGTGTGTGTGTGTGTGTGTGTGTGTGTGTGTGTGTGTGTGTGTGTGTGTGTGTGTGTGTGTGTGTGTGTGTGTGTGTGTGTGTGTGTGTGTGTGTGTGTGTGGGTGTGTGTGGGTGTGTGTGGGTGGGTGGGTGTGTGTGTGCACGCGTTTGTGGAGGACTGGAGGACACAGACTTGATCACAGGGCTCCGCATTCACGAGAAGAAGCGTTTCATCACCAAAGAAAGGGGGCCGTGAAAATGGAACAGAGGAGGAGGGAGAGCAGATCAAACGCCAGAGGACAAGAGAAGGAATGAGAGGAGTGAGAGGAGAACGCTAAAAGGGAGGAGAAGGTTATTAACTGACACGACTTTCTCCAATACACACTCACACATACGGAGACAGAACTGCAAACACGTGTACACGGACACACAACACACTCAAAGTGTCCATCTCTCTGGGACTTCAGGAGTGTTGTGTCATTGTTATTATCTTGTGCTTACACAGTGTAGTACATTTCCTCTCTCCTTATCTCTCGTTCATTACAGTGAGTGATTAGAGACAAAAAAACAGTGCCCCATCTCTCTCTCTCTCTATCTTCCTCTCTTCCACTCTCCGTCTCCATATCGCTCTCCCTCCCTCCCTCTCTCTCTCCCTCTCTCTCTCTCGGGGTGAAATGGAATTGAGTGTGCAACACAGAGCCATTCAACTCAATACAACTGGGCAATTCCGCAGTAACGGAATTGTGATACTTGGGTACTGTACTGAACTATACTTTTCTTTATTCTACTGCACCCTACTATGCTGTACTGTGCTGTCCAAACTTGTAAACCCAATTGTGGTTTGTGACTACTATGATTTCCCATTGTAGCCAATTCAACTGCAGAAATTCCATAACAGATTTTTTCCCAATTGATTTGGAAAACTGATTAAAACCGTTACTGATTTGGTAATGCAATTTCTAGTTTTAATCACTTAATAATTCATAAACAAAATTGATATCAGTAAAAACACTATTACTAAATGATAGGTCTACCGTTACTTGTGATGAGGGAGAAAAATTGGAAAATGTGTATCCAAAACGAAATATGTGTTGGTATTATTTGGCAGGGGTCTTTACTTCAACATTGTTGTGTTTTGATGTATTTCTAAAACATTTGAACCCGTCAGAATCTATGCCCTGTCTAAGCCGGGGGAGTGGGTTCTACTAAGCTATATGGAATTGTTTTACAGAAGGTCATACCAAGGATCCTTTTGCTCTTTGATTTGGAATTGAAGTATTGAAGTACCCCCCCCCAAAAAAAAAAATGTTTTCCATTTGTTTTTTAAAATGGCCTTACTGCTATTAACCCATACAAACACATTTGATAACAGATTCACTACATGGAACAACAGTCCCCCCAAAATATCAAAAGGAAGTTTGTTCTGAAGTGTCTGGTCTATATCTGAGAGATACACTATACAGTATATAAAAAGTATGTGGACACCCCTTCAAATGAGTGGATTCGGCTATTTCAGCCACATCCGTTGCTGACAGCTGTATAAAGATCGAGCAGACAGCCATGCAATCTCCATAAACAAAAACTGGCAGTAGAATGGCCTTATGTATTGGCCGTTGTTGGTAGAAGAAGGTGTGGACCAAGGTGCCGCGTGGTATGTGTCCATATTTATTATGTGAACACGGAAATAACAAAAATAACACAGAGAAACGACCAAAAACAGTTCTGGCTGGTGCAGACACACAACAGAAAACAATCACCCACCAAACACAATAGAAAACAGGCTACCTAAATATGGTTCTTAATCAGGGACAACGATTGACAGCTGCCTCTGATTGAGAACCATACCAGGCCAAACACAGAAATAGGAAATCATAGTAAAACTAACATAGACAACCCACCCAACTCACGCCCTGACCCTACTCAAACAAAGACATAATAAAAGAACTAAGGTCAGAACGTGACACCTTACTGAAGAGCTCAGTGACTTTCAAAGTGGCACCATCATAGGATGCCATCTTTCCAACAAGTCAGTTCCTCAAATTTCTGCCCTGCTAGAGCTGCCCCTGTCAACTGTAAGTGCTGTTATTGTGAAGTGGAAACGTCTAGAAGCAACAACAGCTCAGTTTTGAAGTAGTAGGCCACACAAGCTCACAGAACAGGACCACTGAGTGTTGAATTGTCTGTCGCTCGGTTGCAACACTCACTGCCGAGTTCCAAATTTCCTCTGAAGCAACTTCAGCACAATAACTGTTCATCGGGAGCTTCATGAAATGGGTTTCCATGGTCGATCAGCCGCACACAAGCCTAAGATAACCATGCGCAACGCCAAGCGTCAGCTGGAGTGGTGTAAAGCTCGCCACCATTGGACTCTGGAGCAGTGGAAACGCAAACTCCGGATGAGATGAATCACGCTTCACCATCTGGCAGCCCGACGGACGAATATGGGTTTGGCGGACGCCAGGAGAACGCTACCTGCCCCAATGCATAGTGCCAACTGTAAAGTTTGGTGGAGAAGGAATAATTGTCTGGGGATGTTTTCCAATGGTTCGGGCTAGGCCCCTTAGTTCCAGTGAAGGGAAATCTTAACGCTACAGCATACAATAACATTCTAGACTATTCTGTGCTTCCAACTTTGTGGCAACAGTTTGGGGAAGGCCCTTTCCTATTTCAGCATGACAATGTCTCCGTGCATAAAGCGAGGTCTATACAGAAATGGTTTGTTGAGATCAGTGTGGAAGAACTTAACTGGCCTGCACAGAGCCCTGACCTCAACCCCACCGAACCTCTTTGGGATGAATTGGAGCGCAGACTGCGAGCCTGCCCTAATCACCTAACATCAGTGCCGACCTCACTAATGCTCTTGTGACTGAATGGAAGCACGTCCCCGCAGCAATGTTCCAACATCTAGTGGAAAGCCTGTTATAGCAGCTCCATATTAATGCCAATGATTTTGGAATGAGATGTTGTTCAATGGGCAGGTGTCCACATACTTTTGGTCATGTGGTGTATAAGAAAGATCAGAAAGACATGTATTTAATCCCATATTGTTTGTCATTGAACAGTCTCCATATGTACTTCCATTCATTTTTTAAACTGGTACCGGGGGAACTTAAAACAAATCTTGTGAGGCCTGTGGGGATCCTAGAGCAAACCAACCGACATGCACATGTTCGTGAGAGTCTCACCTTTGCACAGAGGCGTCATAATTGTTTGTAGGCCACCATTCAGACGCTTTGTGAGAAGACCGATTTTCGGGATGCCTCATGGTCTGACCAACACTGCTCTAGCTCTGTCCCCTTTCACCCCAGATGTGGGAGTGTGATATAGGTGGATGCAGACGATTGAGAATGGAAAAAAAACATGGGGATTTTTGTATTATGCTAATTAGATGTATTCAACCTTAGGGCGTTTAATGTATATATGCCTTAATTTCTCAAAAATACAGACTCTTATCTTTCATTTGACACCAGATTTGACATGCTCCTATCAACTTCACATGTTGGTGCTCATGGGTAATTTAAAATGGGAAATGACCAACTACAGTCCTGCATGGTGCTGCTAATAGCCCTTGATGTAATTTTCTCTGTTTCCATTCTTTGAATAGGAGGAAGCACAATCAATAGACAATACAAACAACAACTTGTCAGAGATTCAAAGCACACGCAACAATTAAATGCTGGTTAAATTAGTTTCTATTCTAAATATAGCAGGTAATCGGAGGTTACACACACAGGCACACCCGGGCATAAAAACACAAACACACACACACATAGACACACACATAGACACACACATAGACACACACACACACACACACACACACACACACACACACACACACACGCACACACACACACACACACACACACGTACACACATAAATTCTGGCATACACACACACACACGCACACACACACACACACACGTACACACACAAATACTGGCATATACACACACACACACACACACACACACATACACACACAATTACTGGCATACACACGCACACACACACATACTCACATACACGCACAGGCTTGTATGGCTGACACCTGCTGACAGGAGCATAAAGAGTTCTTCCTGTATAACATACCATTAGGCTATCCCCGTATTTCACCCACACAGTAACACATGCAATGCAGTGCTCTCATGCAATGCAGTATGTATACTTCTCACAATCCTGTAACTCTCTCTCTTTTGCTCTCTCTCTCTCTCTCTCTCTGCCTCTATCCCTCTCTCTCTCTCTCTCTTTCTTTCTCTGCCTCTATCCCTCTCTCTCTCTCACACACACACACACACACACACACACACACACACACACACACAAATACATGCACACACACACGCACACACACACAACCATAATTTAATTCTCCAATAAGTGAATCTGTCAAAGTAATCAGATCTCATCTCAGTCAGTGGAAGAAATGGATAGTTGTATCTTTTGATCGTGGCTCTGCCTCCCCTCTGGTCCTGTCACACATCTCTTTTTGATCAAAGACAAATATTACCAGGATATATTAACTTTATGGAGGAGAGACAAGCCGCAGGGGACAAACGGAATGAAATGGCCGTGACACCGGACTTCCAAGCACACGCCGCAGGGACCAGTTTCAGTGTCGCACAGGAGGAGGCACAGCACAGCTCAGCTACACAGCATCACTGAAACTGTATAACAAACAGATCAGATTATAGTACATACATTATTTTGTCTATTTCTGTACCAGCCACACAGACCCCCTATACTCTGTAGACAGTAGATATATTTTGCAGTCTAACAATGTTATGGTAATGTTATGGCTACTGTGTAGGTCTGATACAGGTGGGTGTCAGTACAGGTGGTGTCCAGGGAATGTGTTAGGTGTTGTTGTATTTTTATTTTACCTTTATTTTACTAGGCAACAAATTCTTATTTTCAATGACAGCCTAAGAACAGTGGGTTAACTGCCTGTTCAGGGGCAGAATGACAGATTTGTACCTTGTCAGCTCGGGGATTTGAACTTGCAACCTTCCGGTTACTAGTCCAACACTCTAACCACTAGGCTACCCTGCCGTTGTAGGTCTGATACAGACTGGTTCAGGATCAGTAGTGGTGGTGTTCAGGGGCAGTATTTTTTTAGGCGTGTCATTATTACCCTGCGTAGAATTTGTTTAACACATTTCCTCAAATTAAGCTGAGGTGACCCAGCCTCCTCTCTCCCTGCGTGCTGCCCTGTATTAATGAAACATGAGCCTCAGCCTCCTCATGAGGCTGTAGCGTACCACGCAGATCACTCAAGAGTGACTTCGAAATTGGACGTCTATCCACGTAGGCCGTCGTTGTAAATAAGAATTTGTTCTTAACCGACATGCCTAGTTAAATAGAAGTTCAATTAAAAAATATATATTTTTAAATGTCCTGAGGACATCAAGAAATGACTTCAAAACGGACCTTTAGGGGAAACAGTGAGCACTATTACCATCAGGTAGGCTTGGGTTTTTGCTATGGCAGTTGTGGATATCGTGGCGGACGGTGTGATCCTATGACTCTGGATCACATGGTTATGTGTTTAATCCCAGTGGTGGACCATTGTTTCAAAAAATGTTTGTTTTAACCCGATCCCAAACCTTTAACCCTTACCGTAACCATTTGAAATGAGTGCTGAAACATAATGTTTTAACCCGATCCAAAACATTAACCCTTAACCTTCTGCATTTTACATTTGGAGCAATTTCCAAATTTGACGTTTAGAGAAACGGAACGATACGGAGCAGGAGGAGTCAACCCAGAGTGTCAGAAACACTTTGAAGTCTGCTTTACTGCGGAACTGTCTGAGTGAACAATACACATCAAGCCCTTTTCTGTCTCGCTGTAAATGACCTTTCTCTCACAGAGTCCCTCTCTGTCCTCCACTAATAATTTATCAGTCTACTCTTCAAATACTCCAGGCTATCTCTCTGCCTCTCACCCTCTCCTTCTGTCCATTAATTACACTCTTCTTTCCTTCTGTTTACAAAGACCATATCTATCCATCTCCATCGCTCCCTCCTCCTCACCTCGTTTCAGATTAATGATGCACCTCAACAAACACTACATTTGTCTCTCTCCTCTCCTCATTTGTTCTTTCTCCTGACCACCTCACTGACATAGTGACAGAACACCAGAGAGATTTAATACAACTGCAAACGTAAATACAGCAATCATTTCTCAGAGGAGGACATGCAGACAGACTGGCTGTAATGTGAGCTTGTTTGCTATCTGGCATTTTTGTCATCCTTACTACATTTCTCACAATGTTATTTTCAGATCCAGTTTACCAGCCTCCTGTATACCTGTCTCCTCTCCTTTCTCTCACCTTGGTGGTCATGTCAAACACACACCTCTAGGGTTCCCCTCTACACACTCACCACTGGGAGATAGCACTGCCACAGACATCACAGCAGATAGCACTACCACAGACACCCCAGCAGATAGCACTACCACAGACATCACAGCAGATAGTACTACCACAGACACCCCAGCAGATAGCACTACCACAGACAACCCAGCAGATAGAACTACCACAGACACCCCAGCAGATAGAGCTACCACAGACACCCAGGCAGATAGCACTACCACCTGCACCCCAGCAGAAAGCATTACCACAGACACCCCAGCAGATAAAACTACCACAGACACCCCAGCAGATAGCACTACCACAGACACCCCAACAGATAGCACTGCCACAGACACCCCAACAGATAGCACTGCCACAGACATCACAGCAGATAGCACTACCACAGACACCCAAGCAGATAGCACTACCACAGACATCACAGCAGATAGCACTACCACAGACACCCCAGCAGATAGCACTACCACAGACACTCCAGCAGATAGAACTACCACAAATATACCAGCACTACCACAGATATAACAGCAGATAGCACTACCACAGACACCCCAGCAGATAGCACTACCACAGACATCACAGCAGATAGTACTACCACAGACACCCCAGCAGATAGCACTACCACAGACAACCCAGCAGATAGAACTACCACAGACACCCCAGCAGACATAACTACCACAGACACCCCAGCAGATAGAACTACCACAAACACCCCAGCAGATAGAACTACCACAGACACCCCAGCAGATAGAACTACCACAGACACCCCAGTAGATAGCACTATCACAGACACCCCAGTAGATAGCACTATCACAGACACCCCAGCAGATAGCACTACCACAGACACCCCAGCAGATAGAACTACCACAGACACCCCAGCAGATAGAACTACCACAAATATACCAGCACTACCACAGACACCCCAGCAGATATCACTACCACAGACACCCCAGCAGATAGCACTACCGCAGACACCCCAGCAGATAGCACTACCACAGACACCCCAGCAGATAGCACTACCGCAGACACCCCAGCAGATAGTACTACCACAGACACCCCAGTAGATAGTACTACCACAGACACCCCAGTAGATAGAACTACCACAGACACCCCAGTAGATAGCACTACCACAGACACCCTAGTAGATAAAGCATAGGAAAGGAGGAAGCTGAGACAGAGAGCATCTGGTAGACGAGGATAGGCTATGCAGAACTGACTGCAACAGACTGAAATTTGTCCGTTTCTTCTTTCCTATTCAGAACAACAGAGAGAATAAGGAGGCGGATGTTGATTGAGTAGCAAAAATATTACTTGGAAATTATTCACTGGTTCACGACCAAAGTTAATGTAATCAAACCAACTAAATGTAATCAAACCAAAATTGCTCCCACTTTTTAATCACAACAATGATGTCAGTTGCAGCACAGGTAACAGTCATCCATGGCAGAGTAACTCAAGCCTAATCATACATAAATTAACCCGATACACTGCCGAGATCAATAATGTCACTGTGTCCTTTCATAAAATCTAGTTTCACATTCATGACTATATTATGCAAATCCTGGGCCCCAGAGAATGCATAATATTGTTCCCCTCAACCTACGCCATCAATCCCTTGTCAATGCATGGAGTTTGGAGACGTCAAAACTCATTGCTATTCACTCACAATTTAATCAGGGATTTCATTGCTACCTGTGATATCTGACCCATGCTGTGAACTGAAGTGGCAACACCACACAATTAACCAGACAATCAAATAAATAAATAAATAAATATATATATATTATCATAGTCTCCCTCCACTCGTTGAGCCATCTCACAAGATGAATAGAAATATAATATATTTGCTTTAAGCTGGAGAGAGAGAGTTCATTTTTTATTGTTTATTTCACTTTTGTTTATTATCTATTTCACTTGCTTTGGCAATGTCAACATATGTTTCCTATGCCAATAAATCCCCTTAAATTGAAATTTTGAAAAATTATTGAGAGAGCGGGGCAGAGAGAGAGAGAGAGAGAGAGAGAGGGAGAGTCAGAGAGCGAGAGAGAGGGGCAGAGAGAGAGAGATAGAGGCAGAGAGAGTGAGATAGAGGCAGGGAGAGAGTCAGAGAGCGAGAGAGAGCGGGGCAGAGAGAGAGAGAGACAGAGAGAGAGTCAGAGAGCAAGAGAGAGAGGGGCAGAGAGAGATAGAGGCAGAGAGAGAGTCAGAGAGCGAGAGAGAGAGGGGCAGAGAGAGAGAGGCAGAGATAGTCAGAGAGAGAGAGGGGGCAGAGAGAGAGATAGAGGCAGAGAGAGAGAGATATAGGCAGAGATAGAGGCAGAGATAGAGAGAGATAGAGGCAGAGAGAGAGAGAGGGCCAGAGAGAGAGAGAGACAGAGAGGCAGAGAGAAAAGCAGAGAGAGAGAGAAGCAGAGAGAGAGAGAGAGAGAGAGAGGCAGAGAGAGAAGCAAAGAGAGAGAGAGAGAGAGGGAGAGAGGAGGGAGAGAGAGAGAGAGTCAGAGAGAGAGTCAGAGAGAGAAGCAGACAGAGAGAGAGAGAGAGAGAGGGAGAGAGAGAGAGAGGGGGGGGAACTGAGACATATGGTGCCCTTTTCATATATTCATGAAGCATTTGACAGTACTTCAATGAGAGGGGGATGAAAAGTTGGGGGCAGGAAGGAGAACGAGTAAACTGGATGCAGACTGAAGGGGAACTGTAAGGATAAACTCTGGCACAGGAGGAATGGAAGAGGAGACAAACAGAGAAAGCAAAAGTGCAAGTAGAGAAATATTGGCAACATAACAAGGAGAGAGAGAGGGGTAGAGACAAGGCTGTGACAGTGAAGTGTAAGATGTGACATGATGTGAGAGAAGGAGAGCAAAGAAGAGAAGAGATTGTCCTTGCTATGATCTTGGCAGAGGTAAATGATTAGACAGGGAGAGTAAGACACAGAGAGAAAGATAGTGTAGACAGAGACAGAGAGCCAAGGAGAGTTTGTTTGTTTGTTATAACAGGAATACAGCTGAACAATGTGAGCACCATCCAGGATCCAGAACCACTAGACAACCACGGGAAAACAAAACACACCAAAACAGAAAAGTGACGTCGAAAAATTGAAGGGAGTGGTGAGTCAGCACAGACAAGACAAAAACAACTTCATCGACAAAAATGTCATTGGGACATGATTTTTTTTCAAATTCACTATTTACCCCTCCAAGGGAAGTGATTGGCTGTTCCCCAGTAAACCATCACCCTGCACCTCTGCCCCCTTCTTGGTGGGTTTCAGTTTCCTGACCCCTGCTGTGATTCCTGTTTCCTAGGAACCCAGCCCCCCTGCCTAGATATCCAATCATCTAAGCCAATTTCACACACAGGAAGGAAGTAGGGTTTATATTGACTCTGAATGCCAACATGAAGCGTCTGCTACTCTGACTCTCCATTGGTTTACATCACTGTCTTTTATAGCTTGTTGATGTGAGGGATTTACTCTGAACTGTTTGGCTTCCTAACTTCCTAACTGAGCGTCATGGAATGTGACAGAAGTATGAACTATTCCATCTTAAACTTATGGATTGAACATGTGAATCGTTAAAAGCAATTCCTGAAAATTCTATACAGCCTCAACACATGGTTCAAGCTATAATTTTGATATGATGGATGGTCAGTCTTTTCATACATAGTTCTGTCTACAAATTTGAGAATGGTTACATTCCTCCAGCCCCATCCCTCAGCAAAAACAGGGGTGGGGAGGCCGCTTTGTTATTATCAATTAAGAACAAATTGCTATTTACAATGACGGCATGGCAAAAGGCCCCCTGCGGGGATGGGGGCTGGGATAATACAAATTTTAAAAAATTGTACGACAACACAGACAGAAGACACTGGCAACAGCACAAATGCAACAGCAAACAAACAGTGGATGTGTGTGTGTGTGTGTGTGTGTGTGTGTGTGTGTGTGTGTGTGTGTGTGTGTGTGTGTGTGTGTGTGTGGATGCAGGTGTGTGTGTGGCGTGTGTGAAGTAATAATATAAATCAAATAAATAATCATTTAAATCTATACTGTACATTTCCAGGAATGCATCTTCATTCCCATGCCATCAATATTTCCATTATGGTATATAGGACCAAAAAATGACATCATCGTAATGCAGGGGGAACTAAGTAGGAAACTTTTTTTTTTTTTTGGGGGGGGTAAATTGGTCTAAATAGTACTAAAGCTGGGTTCTAGTTAGGAAGCCATGTTATTACTCACGACAGCTACAGCTGCTATATTCTCAAACTAGGCCAGGGATGGAAGGAGAAAGGGAGGGGGAGAAGAGGTCTCTCACAGTTGTGGGTCATCTATTCTGGAGGCAGTAGGGCTATATCAGGGTGAGGAGGACTGACGGCTAACCTACTTCACTTTAAGTCCCTGTCCGTTTCCCAGGGTTCTCCAAATTTATGCTCGGCTCTACCGTAGCCGCTACCCTCCTCTTGTTGTCCTACTTCTCCTTAATCAACCTCCAACTGAGACAGAAGGATGTGGCACAAAGTTATTTAAACCTTCACATCATATCGCAGTGCTGCACCACTACGATAGCTGGTTCAGTAGAGTCTTGTTACATAATGTAGATGACCTGTTTGGTGTAGTTGAGCAAAGAGGATGGAGAATTTGACTATAGGCTACCCACTAACCCACTCTCTCCTCCTCACCTCTGTTACAGCTCTCAGGTCAGTCCTAGTGGTACCAGATAACCCAATCAGTCAATTCACCAACTAGTCAATGGACAATCTATTCACTCAGGGATCCTTACATCCAACCAGGATATTAAACCGACTACTACTTCAGCACACTCACTCAGCCATTCTGTAAGCCAAGCTAGCTACTCATCTAGTGCAACGACAGCTGTCCTGCCTGCTGGACATCTCTACAAAGAAGCCAGTGTGAGTGAGGGATGGAACCATGATGACAAGCCAGCAGCAATTCATTCAGTATATTGAGCTGACCAAAAATCAGGATTCAGCTCCTTCCATCCACTGTGTCTGTATCTCTCTACATCTCCTACAGAAACAGCACTGCTTACACGTTCCCATGTGTGAGCCCACAAATTGCTCTAATCTCCACTCCAACACTTAGCTATTCAACGCAATTAATTTCATTTCATATAATTGGCAAAACTTTAATTAGAAGGGAGACAATAAAAACGTTTTTTTTTTAAATGAATTTAACCCCAACATTCTATTCTTCGATGCTGAGATGGTTCCAGAGCAGAGTATAAAGCTCTGTTCCTCCACTGCACTGTGTGAGGTAAATAGGGAAGTAATGAGGTCCAGCATGTTATTTCAAAGGTCAAAACTGGCTGGAACAATTAGCGTGGCATTTTAGCCTGGTCTGATGGGAGAAGGGCTGGCTGCGACTAACCGCGCGTGTGATTCTGATCTGCGCTGTTGCTCTTGTCGGCGCTGCAAAACCAAACGTGCAGGTCGAACCATACCAGCTGTGTCCTGCGCTTGAAACAAAGCTTGGCTAGTCTAATTCTCGTGGGAGATGATGCTGCTGTGCCAATACGATGACGCTAGTGGAAACAGCATGTGCCACAGCCTGGGGCAACAGAGAAAAGCTTACCGTTTCAAATATAATGAACAAAAATAAACTGAACAAAAATATACACGCAACAGCAACCATTTTAAAGATTTTACTGAGCTACAGTTCATATAAGGAAATCAGTCAATTGAAATAGACGCATTAGGCCCTAATCTAATATTTTTTTTATTTAACCTTTATTTAACCAGGTAGGCTAGTTGAGAACAAGAAAACATACAGTCAATAATACAGTAGAAAAAGTTTATATACAGTGTGAGCAAATGAGGTAAGATAAGGGAGGTAAAGGCAATAAATAGGCCAAAGTGGCGAAGTAATTACAATATAGCAATTAAACGCTGGAGTGATAGATGTGCAGAAGATGAATGTGTAATTAGAGATACTGGGGTGCAAAGGAGCTAAATAAATAAATATATACAGTATGGGGATGAGGTAGTTGGATGGGCTACTTACAGAGGATCTATGTACAGGTGCAGTGATCTGTGAGCTGCTCTGACAGCTGCTGCTTAAAGTTAGTGAGGGAGATATGAGTCTCCAACTTCAGTGATTTTTACAGTTCGTTCCAGTCATTGGCAGCAGAGAACTGGAAGGAAAGGTGGCCAAAGGATCTATGGATTCACATGACTGAGAATACAGATATACAGCTGTTTGTCACAGATACTTTTTTTTGAAGGTAGGGGCGTGGATCCGAAAACCAATCAGTATCTGGTGTGACTACCATTTTCCTCTTGCAGCTGTTGATTGTGGCTTGTGGAGTGTTGTCCCAGTCATCTTCAATGACTGTGCAAAATTGCTGGACATTGTTGTTGTACATGACAATCTAGAGCATCCCAAACATGTTCAATGGGTGTCATGTCTGGTGAGTATGCAGACCATGGAAGAACTGGGAAAATGTCAGCTTCCAGGAATTGTGTACAAATCCTTGCGAAATGGGGCCGTGTAATATCATGCTGAAACAAGAGGTGATGGTGGTGAATGAAGGGCACGACAATGGGCCTTGGGATCTTGTCACGATATCTCTGTGCATTCTAATTGCCATTGATAAAATTGTGTTCACTGTCCTTAGCTTATGCCTGCCCATACCAGAACCTCACCGCCACCATGGGGCACTCTGTTCACAATGTTGACATCAGCAAACCGCTTGCCCACACAACGCCATACACGCTGTCTGCCATCTGCCTGGTACTGTTGAAACCGGGATTCATCCGTGAAGAGCACACTTCTCTAGTGTGCCAGAGGCCATTAAAAGGTGAGCATTTGCCCACTGAAGTTGGTTACGACGCTGAACTGTAGTCAGGTCAAGACCCTGGTGAGGACGATGAGTATGCAGATAAGCTTCCCTGAGAAGGTTTCTGAAAAAAATATTAGGTTGTGCAAACCTACAGTTTCATCAGCTGTCTGGGTGGCTGGTCTCAGACGATCCCACAGGTGAAGAAGCCGCATGTGGAGGTCCTGGGCTGGCGTGGTTATACGTGGTCTGTGGTTATGAGGTCGGTTGGATACACTGCCAATTCTCTACAATTATGTTGGAGGAGGTTTATGGTAGAGAAAGGAACATTAAATTATCTGGCTACAGCTCAAGTGGACATTCCTGCAGTCAGCATGCCAATTGTATGCTCCCTCAAAACTTGATACATCTGTGACATTGTGTTGTTTGACAAAACCGCACATTTTAGATTGGGCTTCTACTGCCCCCAGCACAAGGTGCACCTGTGTAATGATCATGCAGTTTAATCAGCTTCTCGGTATGCCACACCTGTCAAGTGGATGGATTATCTTTGCAAAGGAGAAAAGCTCACCAACAGGGATGTAAACTAATTTGTGCAAAAAGATTTAGAGAAATACTATTTCCGTGAGTATGGAAAATGTTTTTTAGCTCATGAAACATGGGACCAACACTTTACATGTTGAGTTTATATTTTTGTTCAGTATATATATACAATACCGTTCAAAAGTTTGGGGTCACTTAGAAATGTCCTTGGTTTTTTTGTCCATTAAAATAACATCAAATTGTTCCGAAATACAGTGTAGACATTGTTAATGTTGTAAATGACTATTGAAGCTGGAAATGGCAGATTTTTTAAATGAAATATCTACATAGGCGTACAGAGGCCCATTATCAGCAACCATCACTCCTGTGTTCCAAAGGCATGTTGTGTTAGCTAATCCAAGTTTATCATTTTAAAAGGCTAATTGATCATTAGAAAATCCTTTTGCAATTATGTTAGCACAGCTGAAAACTGTTGTCCTGATTAAAGAAGCAATAAAACTGGCCTTCTTTAGACTAGTTGAGTATTTGGAGCGTCAGCATTTGTGGGTTCGATTACAGGCTCAAAATGGCCAGAAACAAAGAACTTTCTTCTGAAACTTGTCAGTCTATTATTGTCCTGAGAAATGAAGGCTATTCCATGCGAGAAATTGCCAAGAAACTGAAGATCTCGTACAACGCTGTGTACTACTCCCTTCACAGAACAGCGCAAACTGGCTCTAACCAGAATAGAAAGAGGAGTGGGAGGCCCTGGTGGACAACTGAGCAAGAGGACAATTACATTAGAGTGTCTAGTTTGAGAAACAGATGCCTCACAAGTCCTCAACTGGCAGCTTAATTAAATAGTTCCCGCAAAACACCAGTCTCAACATCAATGGTGAAGAGGCGACTCCAGGATGCTGGCCTTCTATGCAGAGTTCCTCTGTCCAGTGTCTGTGTTCTTTTGCCCATCTTAATCTTTTATTTTTATTGTCCAGTCTGAGATATGGCGTTTTTCTTATAAACTCTGCCTAGAAGGCCAGCATCCCGGAGTTGCCTTTTCACTGTTGATGGTGAGACGTATGGAATCATGTAGTAACCAAAAAAAAGTGTTAAACAAATCAAAATGTATTTTACATTTGAGATTCTTCAAAGTAGCCACCCTTTGACTTGATAACAGCTTTGCACACTCTTGGCATTCTCTCAACCGGCTTCATGAGGCAGTCACCTGGAATGCATTTCAATTAACAGCTGTGCCTTGTTAAAAGTTCATTTGTGGAATTTATGTGTTTGAGCCAATTAGTTGTGTTTTGACAAGGTAAGGGTGGTATACAGATGATAGCCCTATTTGGTAAAAGACCAAGTCCTTATTATGCCAAGAACAACTTAAATAAGCAAAGAGAAACGATAGCCCATCATTATTTTAAGACATGAAGGTCAGTCAATATGGAAAATGTCAAGAACTTATAGTAAAAATAAAAAGCCCTTGAATGAGTAGGTGTTTCCAAACTTTTGACTGGTACTATATACAGTTGAAGTCTGAAGTTTACATACATACACTCAATTAGTATTTGGTAGCATTGCCTTTAAAGTGTTTAACTTGGGTCAAATGTTTCAGGTAGCCTTCCACAAGCTTCCCACAATAAGTTGGGTGAATTTTGGCCCATTCCTCCTGACAGAGCTGGTGTAACTGAGTCAGGTTTCTAGGCCTCCTTGCTTGCACATGCTTTTTCAGTTCTGCCCACAAATTTTCTATAGGATTGAGGTCAGGGCTTTGTGATGGCCACTCCAATATTTTTGACTTTGTTGTTCTTAAGTGATTTTGCCACAACTTTGAAAGTATGCTTGGGGGCATTGTCCATTTGGAAGACCCATTTGCGACCAAGCTTTAACTTCCTGACTGATGTCTTGAGATGTTGCTTCAATATATCCACATAATTTTCCTCCCTCATGATGCCATCTATTTTGTGAAGTGCACCAGTCCCTCCTGCAGCAAAGCACCCCCACAACATGCTGCTGCCCCTGTGCTTCACGGTTGGGATGGTATTCTTCGGCTTGCAAACCTCCCCCTTTTACCTCCAAACATCATGATGGTCATTATGGCCAAACAGTTCCATTTTTGTTTCATCAGACCAGAGGACATTTCTCCAAAAAGTATGATCTTTGTCCCCATGTGCAGTTGCAAACCGTAGTCTGGCTCTTTTATGGCAGTTTTAGAGCAGTGGCTTCTTCCTTGCTGAGCGGCCTTTCAGGTTATGTCGATATTGGACTCGTTTTACCTGTTTTCTCCAGCATCTTCACAAGGTCCTTTGCTGTTGTTCTGAGAATGATTTGCACTTTTCGCACAAAAGTACGATCATCTCTAGGAGACAGAACGCATCTCCTTCCTGAGCGGTATGATGGTACCTTCAGGTGTGTGGAAATTGCTCCAAAGGATGAACCAGACATGTGGAGGTCTACAATTATTTTTCTGAGGTCTTGGCTGATTTATTTTGTTTTCCCATGATGTCAAGCAAAGAGGCACTGAGTTTGAAGGTAGGCCTTGAAGTAAATCCACAGGTACACCTCCAATTGACTCAAATAATGTCAATTAGCCTATCAGAAGCTTCTAAAGCCATGACATAATTTTTGGAATTTTCCAAGCTGTTTAATGGCACAGTCAACTTAGTGTATGTGAACTTCTGACCCACTGGAATTGTAAAACAGTTAATTATAAGTTAAATAATCTGTAAACAACTGTTGGAAAAATGACTTGTGTCATGCACAAAGTAGATGTCCTAACCGACTTGCCAAAACTATAGTTTGTTAATTAACAAGAAATTTGTGGAGTGGTTGAAAAATGAGTTTTAATGACTCCAACCTAAGTGTATGTATACTTCCGACTTCAAATGTATATATATTTATAAACTGGCTGGTTTGAGCCCTGAATGCTGATTGGCTGACAACCATGGTATATCAGACTATATACCACGGGTATGACAAAACATTTATTTTTACTGCTCTAATTACGTTGGTAACAAGTTTATAATAGCAATGAGGCACCTCAGGTGTTTGTGATTTATGGCCAATATACCACAGCTAAGGGCTGTGTCCAGCCCTTAGACGTGGTATTTTGGACCTACATTATACCACACCCACTTGGGCCTTATTGCTGAAATATATTCAGCATTCTATGTAAAAAGATTTATTAGAATAACTGTTCTGGGAAATTAAATGTTTATGAATCTGGGGAAATGAAGAGCAAAGGAAAGTGGTCTATGCATATATGCTGAATTTTAAACATTTTATTACCATGGAGTCAGCCAGGGCCAATCTTCCAAACAGCTAGTCTGCTGAATCTCAACTGTAAATTCTTAGAGACCCCCTGATGTTCCATTACAATAAATCATAAATCATCAAAGCAACACATTGTTTTGAAAGCCCTCAAACACAGACTCACACCATTTATAATTAACCCTGTCTCACCCTGAACACTTGTGAATCATTTACATTTCAATTACGCTTCGGACACGAGGGCAACAAAGACTTTCTGTTAGGGTCTAATCTGTTGTAAAAACACATTTCACACAAAGCACCAAAATGCAAAGTAATTATAAACACTTGTACATTAGCACCACATAAACACACAGTGGAGAGACGGAGAGCGCACGTGTTCCCTCTCCATGGTTTGGGCCGTTAGCCAGCAGAGCAGCAGACATATAGGCCAGGTTTATGTGAAGGATTACAAGTTGCCACGGCCTGAGGCGGCAGGAGCAGCCCTGGAGAAGGAGCACCACAACAGCAGCAGAAAAACACATCAAAAGTAATGACTCCAATAGAGCTTCCATGACAGGCTGGAAGTGGGCTTTAGCAAAGGCTTTGAAATGTCAAACTGGACCCAGCCATATTACAGCCACAACACAGGCCTTGGACAACTAGACACCTTGGAATATGATGGTACACCAGTGTGTAAAAGAGGATCTGCGTACAAACCATTCATTTTGTATAGAGTACACATTACCTCATGTGTACGATTGTGTCTACACTGTAGGTGTATGATTACAAGTTAGCCTTCCTACACTCTCCATTTTCTCCAACTGGTGAGTTGACAGGGTAAAAAGTGACTCAAACGGTTGAAGCTGAGGAGTTACAGATTCCGCGGTAGAAATAAGGTCATTCAGGATTGAGCTGACATATGCAGTGTTTACAGTGAATGCAGTCTCCCCTAAAGCGGGAACATTGATGTTAAATTTCAATCACGCTGCAAAACTCAACTTCCGTGATACAGTTTGAATAGAGCCGTAAATTGTTCAGTAGGCACAACATGGAAAACTAAAATGACACTGAACAAAAATATAAACGCGTCATGTAAAGTGTTGGTCCCATGTACATGAGCTGAAATAAAAGATTGCAGAGATTTTCCAAATGCATGAAAAGCCCATTTCCCTCAAATTTGGTTTACATCCCTGTTAGTGAGCATTTCTACTCTGCCAAGATAACCCATCCACCTGACAGGTGTGGCATTTCAATAAGATGATTCAACAGAATAATCATTACACAGGTCCACCTTGTGCTGGGGACAATAAAAGGCCACTATAAAAAGTCGTTTTGTAACACAACGCCACAGATGTCTGAGGTCGAGGGAGCGTGCAATCCACCAGTGTTGCCAAATAATTGTGTTCATGTTTCTACCATAAACAGCCGCCAATGTCATTTCAGAGAATTTGGCAATACGTCCAACCAGCCTCACGTGTAACCATGCCAGCCCAGGACCTCCACATCCGGCTTTCACCTGTGGGATCATCCGAGACCAGCCAGTCAGACAGAGGATGAAACTGGGTTTGCTCAACCGAAGAATTTCTGCGTATCTGTCAGAAACAGTCTCAGGGAAGCTCATCGTCCTCACCAGGGTGTTGACCTGACTGCAGTTCAGAGTCGTAACAGACATCAGTGGGGAAATGTTCACCTTTGTTGGCCACTGGAGAAGTACACTCTCCACAAAAGAATCCAGGTTTCAATTGTTCCGGGCAGATAGTGTATGGCTTAGTGTGGTTGAGCAGTTTGCTGATGTCAACATTGTGAACAGAGTGCCCCATGGTGGCAGTGGGGTTCTGTGAAATCCATAGATTAGGGCCCAATTGAACTGATTTCCACATCTGAACTGTGACCCAGTAAGTTTTTTGAAATTGTTGCATTTTTATTCAGTATAGCTTTATTGGACAAGTTCAGGTGGAAACTGATTTAATCACGGAGCGCACTCTGTAGGCAGCAACACAGCAGACTAGCCATTAGCAGTCAGCTGAAGTCATACAGGGTTCTGATGGAACAAACACTAGAAAGCTAGCCACATTACAGAGCAATTCAGTTGAAGTGGCAGATAGGGGCAGAGACTGATGGAAGAAATGTTTGATACAATCCGTCACTGGTCAGACTTAAATTATTCTGCAGTCTTTCAAAAGGCACACCAATTGTAAAGCTGACAATTTTGTACTGACAGTTCTCAGCTCTCCCCCTCTACCGGGGGTTTGGATTGAGGAGTCATCTAGTGACGTGGACCTGGTGCCTGAGCAGAGCCCTGCGCTTTGAAGAATCAATGGTGGGGGACTCATCACTCATAGGTCAGGAAAAGTTCACGTCAATGCAAGTCAATCTGCACACCCATTATGGCACTAGGTCTGTAAACTGACATCACACAAAATGGTTTGTGCCAAAATTTGCGTCGCTGGTTCCGGTTGCATTCCTTGGCATCATTAAAATGCAACCGAGTCATTACCTCCCGCTGATCAAGAGACACGACCCAAGCCGTATTTACACTAAGGACTGATGCAGGGTGATTGAGCACCCTGACAGGTCATTACTGATTTAGTTGGGAGAGAAACTAGGTGGCACAATCCCATCTTCCCTGAACATTTAGACAAACAACTTCAAAAGATTTATTTATATTGGGTCAGGTCTGATCAGGCAAAGGATGCAAACAAAACTCAAGTGCTTCTATACAGGAAAACAATGAGACAAATAGCTTTATATGTACCATTTTTTTAAAAATCATTCAAGATTTTTTACTTCAAAAAACTCATTCAAGATCTCAGTTTAAACCCTGACCACAGTGACCTCTGGCTGTGTGACCTCCACAGGGCCTAGGGAAGGAGGGTAGGCTTTACCTCCGATTCCACAAAGTTCTTGAAGGGCCTGAGAGGTTAACCTCAACCTTGGTCCGTCGTGATACCCTCATGCGCAATGCGAAGAGGTGCCGCAGGTCGTCCTCCACCAGGGGCAGCTGGTGGCCTTCCAGACGCTTCTGCCAGTACTTCTTTGGTCGCTTGCGCTTCTGCTACAGAGAGAAAAACAAGATGCGACAGAGGAAAATGGATTTCGGAGGTATAAAATGTTTAGTGGAACAATTCACCACTACAAATGTTCAGAACGCTCATTAACTTTAACTGCCCAGTAGACAGGAAGCCTGTGTAGAAGGACCTCAGTTCCTGTAGGGGCTTCAGAGCTGGACAAATTGAGACAAGACTGACATTGTGCGAGTCAACACCACCCCTCCCTCGAGCCCCACTATGCCCAAAGCTGCTATAGATTCCCATCAATCTACCAGACATCTAAGGGACTCCACCTTCAACTGGTTCAAAGACATGGTTCAGGGCACACATACAGACCAATGATCACCTGGCCAGAGCCAGACACTCAGCACTCCAAACAGTAGACTCACGTCATCTTACCCACAGAGGATAGTTGGACTAAAAACATGCTTACCTTCTCAGGGTTGGCATCTGGGTCGTGGTGAGCCAGGTGTCTGCTTAGGCTCTCCTGGAAGATTGAACAGAGATGTTCATCACGACAACGATGGAGTACAAACATTATGACAGCAGCAAAGTATGAACATCAAATCTATTCTTAACATTTATACCGTACCAGCGCCACAACGGCAAACATCTCCATCCACTACATGGACAAATATTTCTTGCGATTAAAATTTCATTTTGTCCACGGGGAGGTGATAGAAAATACGCCACTAGAAGTTAATTGACAAGACATTCAGTGACGACTCAGAAATTCATGAGGCTGCTTTGCATATGCAGAGATTGAAACCCAACTGCATGTCGTCACTGTAGAAGACAAGACAGTTATGGATGCATGTTCTTAGTAAGACAGCTGACAGGCAGGCTGAAGAGGTAGCTTTCTGCCCTAAGCTGCAAGTGTGTTCAATAGAGAACAGCAAACTAGACTGCCTAAAAGCAGCGGTCTCACCCCCCCCCCCCATCCTAGCAAACAGCTGATTAATTGCATTCCAAACAGATAATTGTTGGAGTGGTGTGTTAACTTAGGCAAAAGTGGGACACCAACTGGAGTTGCCCATCCCTCATCTAAACAAATAATATGCCTAAGACAATGGAAATGGCAAACAGTTCCACTATATCTAGGGCCTTGAATGACTAAATGCCCTCTGGAAAGTTGACACATTTGTATAATTTAACTGCAAACGCTTACCTGGCCAGATAAAAGGAACCCTTAACCAGGGGAGCACAGGAAGTGTAACAACTAGGGTCCTTACTCCAAAAGAGTGAAAGGCTCAGTAAGAGTGTTGATAGAGGATCAGTTTCACCTTAGAGCATATTGAACTGCAGGACCTGATCCTAGAACACCAGTCTCACGCCGTCGGAACACAGGCCCCACAGTACATACCCTCATGGCAAAGGTCCTGTGGCAGTCGGGGAAGTAGCAATGGTACTTGAGGAGCTGCAGATGGGCCTTGTGGATGTGGTGCTGCAGGTTGAAGGTAGTGGAGACGTAGGCCTTGCAGCCACTGCTGGGGCACAGCAGGACAGGCTTCTGCAGGGTGTGGGTCCACTTGTGTCTACGCAGAGAGTCCACATGCTTAAACACCTTCTGGCACAGCTTTACAGGTGAATGTGGCTGCAGGGACAGGAGAGAGGCAAATGTCACTACTGGATTCCTGCCCAACAAGTTGTCCATTAGTCAAAACAGATGGTATGAGCAGAGGCAGCTGGTGGCAGAGTAAAGGGTATGAATGTTTGACACGGAAGGTTACCAATAAAATAAACTTCCCCTTAATTGCATTAATAGTCAGCCAACACATCTTAGGCCGTTTCCCCCAAACACTGTCACAATAGAACTAGCAGGGTAGAAGGCAGGACATTTACAGAAGTGGTAAAAGACCGAGGAAAAATATTCAAAAGTGTGAAAACAATGACAGTCAAACAGTAAAGGCAGGTTGGCCTGGACTGGTACAGTAATTCGTGCTTTTCGTAGTCTTCAGTAACAGTGCCAGTTAAGGGGGTTTGGCCATGTGCTTGTGCATTTTACCCCAGGTTTGCTCAAAATTATTGCATTCAGGCTGTGGGTAATGGTAACCTGCAGAGTGGGAGAGATGTATGGGCAGTGTTAGGTTAAGAGTCAATGACAACTGCTACCGTCATCTTCCTCAACGTGATCAAGACAAAGGAGATTGTGGACTACAGGAAAAAGAGGACTGAGCACACCCCCATTCTCATCAATGGGGCTGTAGTGGAGCAGGTTGAGAGCTTCAAGTTCCTTGGTGTCCACATCACCAACAAACTAACATGGTCCAAGCACACCAAGACAGTCGTGAAGAGGGCACGACAAAACCTATTCCCCCTCAGGGGACTGAAAAGACTTGGCATGGGTCCTCAGATCCTCAAAAGTTTCTACAGCTGCACCACCGAGAGCATCCTGATTGGATACATCACTGCCTGGTATGGCAACTGAGCAGAGCTACAGATGGAAGTGCGAACGGCCCAGTATATCCCCGGGGCCGAGCTTCCTGCCATTCAGGACCTTTATACCAGGCGGCCCTAAAAATGGTCAAAGATTCCAGCCACCCTAGTCATAGACTGTCCTCTGCTACCACACAGCAAGCGGTACCGGAGCGCCAAGTCTAGGTCCAAGAGGCTTCTAAACAGCTTCTACCCTCAAGCCATAAGACTCCTGAACAGCTAATCAAATGGCTACCCAGACTATTTGTATTGCCCCCCCCCAACCACACCAGCCACTCTTGTCATCTATACATAGTCACTTTAATAACCCTACATACATACTACCTCAACTGGCACCCCCACCCCCCTGTGTGTGTGTGTATATATATAAAAAATAATTAAATTATACTTCTGCTCTTTAATTACTTGTTACTTATCTAAGACATATTTTTTCTAAACTGCATTGTTGGTTAGGGGCTCGTAAGTAAGCATTTCACTGTAAGGTCTACACCTATTGTATTCGGCGCATGTGACTAATAAAATTTTATAGCGATACAAAAGGTGAGATCTTTGAATTGATTGACGCAAGACAGGACAGCAATAGAAGACCGACAAAATTGGCGAATGAACAAACCTGCATGTTTCTTCTCATGGGCTTTGCGAGCGACATGCGTGTCAAACCTGACTCCACATCCTCTCTTTGAACATCTGAAGAGAAAACCAGGGACCGAATAATTTAACCTTTAATCTACTAAAACATACACTTGTGTTTTAAATAGAGAGTATGCGTCAACAGCTTGGGCCTTGTGCAATTTTCAAAGGCTATAAGGCCTACATGATCAATTAAAGATTGTGACTTACATGAAAGCAGTAGCTATTCCATGCTCCTTCAAATGTAATTTATACACCCTCCGTTTCTTGAATGTCAATAAGCAATTTGGGAAATTGCACTGCACATGGGGAAAATTAAGCAAGTCAATATAACATTCAGCACATTGAGATGATGGTAAATAAAAGGAAATGGTTTCTTAAATGGCAAGAACACATTTCATAACATACACATGCCAGGGCCAAGGGGATCCGTTTAAAAGGGAATAGAGGATGCTGAATGTGGGCAATCTCCAAAAAGCAACGTGGTTATTCGGCGCCATCTAGTGGACAACAACCTTAAAGTACTTGTCCTTTTCGCCGTGGGCAAAATGGGCGTGTCACTTCAACTTGTCCGCGTTGAAGATAGCAGTTGTGCAACTCACAAAATGTGCATCTGTTGGGTGAAACATTAACTAGTGTGAGTTAAATCTCAAACTATAGCCTAACCCATGGGTACGAAATGAAACGTAAACTGAAATTAACACCGGAATTCTTTCACCAGTGGCAAAGTGCGTGGCGGCTCAGGTGAGATTTCCGTGAGAAACTACGGCCACATTCAGCCACTTCGCATTGAAAAGGTTGCTGAGAAACGAGAACCAAGATGGCAATAAATGATAGTTTACACAATCGTAATCTTTGACTCCAATCATGAGGCTCAAACTTCAGAAATAACTTTCCCATTCGAACTATCGCGAGTCTACGCACTTCAGCAAAACATTTTTTTTTTTTTTACACGAAATCAATTCGCTCGGGAATGGGGTTAAATCCACGTGAACCATAGCTGAATTCGAAAATCACTAAATTATCAGCCATGTCCCCATATCATATTTACTGCTCCTGTGTGCACGGTCTCGTGCTCTTTCAAACGCCACTCCCGTTTGAACGTCGCCCCACAATCAGCATGGTTGCAGTTGAAAAACTGTTGTCGAGGACCCGAGTCCTGTTCGTGGGCTACGGCGTTCATAGCCTCCTGAAAACAGTCGTCTATTCGGTTACACTGCCAATCAAGAGGAGACTGTTCCCCACGCCAACAACTCTTGTAGCCTCTAAGAGTGCACTGAGGTTAATTGACCCAGGTTGCATGTGTGCCGAATTAATTGCTAAAGTCAGGTGTCAAGTGTTTGCAGTGAATGGCCGTGTTCCAGGCTGACTGATTGCAGACATGTCAGATCTCACGATGCCTGAGGTGGACACAGTTCGCTTGAACGTTTGCTACGTTGCGAGACGGTTTGCAGTGAACGACACAATTCCCCAGTCATGGGGCGGCAGGTAGCCTAGGGGTTAGAGCGTTGTGCCAGTAACCGAAAAGTTGCTCGATCGAATCCCCGAGCTGGCAAGATACAAATCTGTCGTTCTGAACAAGGCAGTTAATTGACTTGCCTAGTTAAATAAAGCTAAAAATATTTTTAAAAACATGTTATTGAACAGACCTTGAGGTACTTTTGGTGGGTGTGGCGGACTGGCTTGAAGCAATGCGTGACGTCTTTAAAAGCCAGTGGCCATGCTGACAGCGTTCCCAACCGATAAACCAAACATTACCGGCTCTTCAACTGGTCGTTCAGTACAGCACCGTTTCCGTTCAATTGAACAGAACTTAAAAACATACAAAACGCAGGTCACGTCAAACATATTATATATATATTTATATTTTTTTTAAATCAACACAGATCACCACTGTTCATCATGTATTCAACACGCTGCGACGCAACTACTGTATTCTTACAGCAGAGGGTGGCATATCTTACTACAATCAGATATGAGAGAGAGATAAGGATGTAGCATTTTTTTGTTGCAAGAGTTTATTAATTCCTTGATCAAACGAAACTATTATTACCAATCCCAAGGATTGGACGCAACATTTCTTGTTTACTGTTATTATGTTGGTAACTAGTTAATAATAGAAATAAGGCACCCCATAGGGTAGCGCACAATTGTCGCAGCGTCGTCCAGGTTAGGGGAGGGCTTGGCCGGAGAGGCTCCCGAGTGGCACAGCAGTCTAAGGCACTGCATCTCAGTATTACAGACACCCTGTTTCAAATCCAGGCTGTATCACAACTGGCTGTGATTGGGAGTCCCATAGGGTGGTGCAGCATTGTTTGAGTTTGGCCAGTGTAGGCCTTCATTGTAAATAAGAATTAGTTCTGAACTGACTTACCTAGTTAAATAAAGGTTACACATTTTTATGTGGCTCATTGCGCTCTAGCGATTCCTTGTGGCAGGCAGGGTGCCTGCAGGCTGACTTCAGTTGTCAGTTGAACTTGTTTCCTCCGACACATTGGTGCGGCTGGCTTCCGGGTTAAACGAGCAGCTTTTTAAAGAAGGGGGTTAAAAAAAATAATAATAATAAGGCACCTGTATCCAGGCACTCCACATTGTGTCATGCATTTTTTAAACTTTTATTTAACTAGGCAAGTCAAATTCTCATTTTCAATGACAGCCTAGGAACACTGGGTTAACTGCCTTGTTCAGTGGCAGAATGACAGATTTTTACCTTGTCAGCTTGGGGATTTGATCTTGCAGTATTTCAGGTACAAGTCCAACACTCTAACCACTAGGTTACCTGCATAGGTACAGCCCTTATCCATGGTATATTGGCCATATACCACACCTCCTTGAGTATTTTAGCTTAAATATGCCACGGATAGGGGCTGTTCATATGCTGCCTTCATAACCTTCATTCATAGACGGTATTGACCACATACGACTGGGAAAAATCATGAACGCCCCTCTTACTGGTAATTACTAGTGAGAAACGTGTCTATCATCCCTGAGCTCCGACTTCTCCCACATGCATCTCCTTATCAATTTTTAGATTTGTTGGTATTTTGATCCAGTAATATTATTTTGGTCCCTCAACATTTTAATTCATTTTATCCACTTTAAAATGGATATACCTCAATAATTTCTAATCTCACTACATTCAATTACACTTCATTTAACATCCCATTTCATAGAGAGTGTTACAAACTGGACTATATTTAGTGACTTTGAAGAGATGGTGATTAGGTCTAAATAGGCGTTTGGCGTTTGTTAGTCTAAATTCAGTGTATTTGTCTTTAACTGCCATTTAATGAGATTTCACCTCGTTTGCATATTTGAATAAAGTGTTTACTTGAATATAAAATAATGAATTTAATATAAAATAGTCTTATATTTGTGTCTACATTCAACTGGTAAAAGTAGATTATGATATGATTAAGGTTGAAAAAAATTACCCTATGAATTAAATGCAACAAAACTTGATTTATAAAAAGCAATCTATTAAATATGGTTTTTGAGCACTATAATTTGTGAGCATGGTAGCTGTAATTTTAGTTTATTGTTGACACAGCTTGTTTGCCATGAGCTAATCAGCGTTTCTCAACAAGTTCAAAGCGCATGAATGCATTCAACTCATATTTACTACTTCACAACTGGAAATGACCAACTTCCCATTTGGTTATGAATATGAATGCAGCATTAGGCAGAACGCAAAGTTGGCAAGTGTATCTCAGTCATGGCCTTAGTGCACTCCAGCTATAGGAGCGCTCCTGAAGTAGAAGGATGGTCTGGGTGACCCATGGCCTGGGTGGCTGAGGAGAAGATATTCACTTTCGAGTTCTCATTTTTAGCACACAAATCTGAGGGACCAACATCACTATACTGAGAGTGTTTCCATTTTTAAAATGACATATTTGGGTATTTTTGGAGCATTTGTTCATGTTTTTTCAGAGCCCCCGTACTGCACGATGAGGATGAGGAAGTGAATTGCCGGTTGGGGTAAGTGTCTCAAAAATAAGTGAAATCACCAAAAAAGTGGTCTTCTTGGGTCCAAAAAGTTGGACCTGGACCCAAACAGACCCGATCATCAACAAAAAAAAAGGAGGACGTTGACCGGAGAAAATCAGACCTGAACCCGAATAGACCCGACAACAACCAGACCTAGACTCGACCTGTTCCTGTATCTAACAGGTTCCTGGTCTAGACCAGAACCGATTGGAACCGAGTGACCCACAAATCAGCCAAGTTGCTCATAAATATGTATTTATATGTTAAGAAATATGTCAATAAATTCACCATGTTAGCTTAAAATAAATATGCTATAGGCTATACAGAGCTGTGGTCAGGTCCATTCGGGTCCACTCGGGTCTATCAGCTATAGTTACATAGACCCAAGACCCAATGACAAACCAACAGGACCCGACCCAGACCCGAGGGAAAAGATAGAATTTTGGACCCAGACCCACACGGTTCCCGGGCCAGGTCTCGGGTATTCGGGTTCAGTCAGAATAGTGAAGAGCCCCTGTACTGCACGATGAGGATGAGGAAGTGAAGACTAGAGAGTCTGGACCCTTCTATAACATTCCATTTAAATCAAAAATGTTGATTTGGTTGTAAAAAAGCTCAATTCTCCTTTAATGAAATGGCCTATTATGGCATGATTATTATTCTGTGCACAACAATAGCCCTCGTTCTGCACATTCAGCTTTATCTGTATGATCATCTAAGACATCCAGCTTACATGGAGTCACCTCAGGACACTTCTTATCAGCTCCAACACACACACAGCCTGCTAGTCAAGCCCACTTCTTCCAACAATAGCTTGTCATCGCTCTTCACTGTCCCATTTCCCAATGTGTGCCTGCAGCTTCTGTGTCTCCTCATGGTAGTGGACAGCTGGAGATAGGGAGGGAGAATGGCGTCTGTATTTACCATACACACCTCTGGGCACAATGGTTGCACCATGTCCTGCTATTAGATACCACTTTCAGTTGCTGTGTGGATCTCCATTTTGTTCACTACAATACATTCTGTTAGTGAGTTTAGCTGCACCACAATACTGAACAATATGTAGGCCCCTGGACAATGAAAGTCCATTTCTATAGGATACTGCAGGCTATTGTGTTTTCTCTGAAGAACATTTTTCCCACCTCATCCATCCATGGATGAACCTATCTATTCAGGATCTTCATGAATTACTCGTGTTGACTCGAGCAATCCATAAGTCCTCATAGAAAATGAATGAACACACAAAACCCTACTATGTTTACCTCAATTGGCACCTTGGTACCCGGGTTGTCGCATCCGCTCGTGTGCAGATAGAGAACTGCATGGCAACGGAAGGACGCTTGGAGATAGAATGAGGGGAGGGTACTATGGTCCCACGTGTCCTCATCACCGCAGACCCAACGCAATTCTGTTCATTTTCTATCTACCATTTCCACATACCGCAGATTCGCATACACTCATGCATACATACAGCTTACACACGCACAATCATGTAGGATGTATGCATACGTGCACTCAAATCTCCCCATTTGACCTATTCTACATAATCTAGGCTAATTTGCCAATTCCAATATTGATCGGCTCTGGCATAGGCTATTAGGCCTGCTTCTTTTTTCATTTGGTGATAGGCTATTTAATTCAATTGCCTGATATCGGTGAGACTGTATGCTACGAGTTGAATGGGGAGATGAGAGGACGGGCGTCAGCTGTCAACCAGATTCATTCGGTGTTTTTTCTCTCTCGCCATAATCGTTTGAGCGTCGGTTTTCTTTTTATCTGCGCCTGTTACATTGTAACGCACTCGATGTTAATTCGGGGGAATATGTGAACATCATGCTGGCGGTGTGGTGCTTGGTCTTTGCTGCAGTGGGCGAGAGGCTTGCCGTGTCAGGTAAGAGGGATGACGGGAGAGGGAGGAAGCACCCTTTTCATTTCCAAGTTTACCCCTGCCCAATGTAGGCTTTCCCCAATTTTTGCATCTGCAATCACTTCTTCCTCTGTAGACTACTCTACAACAGTGTGTGTGGGGGTAGCGCGCAGCTGGAGATAGTTGCCCCTGTGCCAAGAACGTAGTGTTTTTAATAAGATCCCTCTCCTTCAGTTCTACGGATGCGGTAGATTTGCTGCATCAACACATTTTCACCGCAGCGCTGTCGCCTTTTATATCAAGGGCTTGCACGTACTGTAGAACCAGCGCCTGACGCGGTGCCATATCAGTCTATTTATGTCAAATATCATTTTTTAAAACAATAAGTATCGTTTTTCTGTGTGATAAACCGTGTGTGGTTTAAAGTTGGCCGTTATCATGTCTCCTGCGTTACAGGCGACGGCAGGTCGACTTTGCTGCGGGATGCGAGTTTGTGGGATTGGTTCTCGCCAGAGGAGCGGGGAGACAGCAGCGACATTGCGGTCGAAGTCGCCTATCCAAAGCGGCTGGTGCAGCAGATGGAGTCGGAGGAAGAAATGTCCCACGGCTATTTGGATACTCGCATGAAGAATACCACGGGAGGTACCCCCGTAAGTATAGACCACTGTCTGCAATGGAGAAGTGGGTGTGGCAACCCGTTCTTATTGGTGTGTTATTTATTCGTTTTCGTTCTCTCTCTTGCATTAAATTCCCAGTTCATTGTTGACACTGTCATGGTTTCTCCCCACCCAAATTACTTGTGCGAACCCTGTCTTGCCTGTTATGGCCGTCTCTTGTTTTCAAGTGTATCATAAGATCCATCCCAAACTGCACACGTCTATCATCAGTCCCATAATGCCCTAACTTCCACTCTGTGACTGGCAGGTGTGCTGTTCTTACTCTGAACCTCCAGGTGTCTTCAGCTTGCTTGTATATACACTGAACAAAAATGTAAGCGGAACATGTGTGTTGGTCCCATGTTTCATGAGCTGAAATAAAAGAACCCAGAAATGTTCCATATGCACAAATAGTTTATTTCTCTCAAACTTTGTGCACACATTTGTTTACATCCCTGTTAGTGGGCATTTCTCCTTTGCCAAGATAATCTATCCACTTGACAGGTGTGGCATATCAAGAAGCTGATTAAACAGCATGATCATTACACCTTGTGCTGGGTACAAGAAAGGCCACTCTAAAATGTGCAGTTTTGTCACACAACACAATGCCACAGATGTCTTAAGTTTAGAGGGAGCATGCAATTCACATGCTGACTACAGGAATGTCCACCAGAGCTGTTGCCAGAGAATTTAATGTTAATTTCTCTACCATAAGCCGCCTCTAATGTAATTTTTAGAGAATTTGGTTGTACGTTCAACTGGCTTCACAAACACAGTATTTGCGTTGTGTGGGTGAGTGGTTTGCTATTATCAACGTTATGAACAGAGTGCACCATGGTGGTGGTGGGGTGATGGTATGGGCAGGTATAAGTAACGTACAGGCAACGAACACAATTGCGTTTTATCGATGGCAATTGGAATACACAGAGATACTGCGATGAGATCCTGATGCCCATTGTCGTGACATTCATCTGCTTCTGGAAGCTGAAAATGTCCCAGTTCTTTCATGGCCAACATACTCACCAGACATGTCACCCATTGAGCATGTTTGGGATGCTCTGGAGTCTGGATCAACATGTACAACAGCGTGTTCCAGTTCCCGCCAATATCCAACAACTTCACACAGGCATTGAAGAGGAGTGGGACTACATTCCACAGGCCACAGTCAATAGCCTGATCAACTCTATGCGAAGGAGATGTTTTGCATTGCATGAGGCAAATGGTGGTCACACCAGGTACTGGCTGGTTTTCTGATCCATGCCTCTACCTTTTTTTTTATAAATATCTGTGGCCAACAGATGCATATCTGTATTCCCAGTCATCTGAAAGCCATAGATTAGGGCCTAATGAATTTTTTTCAATTGACTGATTTCCTTATATGAACTGTAACTCAGTAAATCTTTGAAATTGTTACATAGTGCATTTATATTTTTATTTTGTAAACTGTATATATTTAACTGTAACCAATGGTATTACACCCTATGTTGGGGCACAATATCTGGGACTTGAACCCAAAACCTTCTGACCAACTGTACTCACCCACTATGTCACCCCATGCCACAGATTCAGAATTACAGTCCACCGGAGAGAAGAGTATCTGAAAGAGATCTGAAACAGAAGCCTGTTGTGTGAATGTGATTTTATCTGCTTGGCCTCATGATAAAAGGCTCTGTGGGGTGAAATATTCAGATCTCTCATGGAGAGCTCCTATCTCATCCATTCCTCTATTATTCAATGGTGTGTTGAAGTAAACTCAGAAAAAAAGAAATGTCCTCTCACTGTCAACTGTGTTTATTTTCAGCAAACTTTGTACAAATATTTGTATGAACATAACAAGAATCAACAACAGACATAAACTGAACAAGTTCCACAGACATGTGACTAACAGAAATGGAATAATGTGTCCCTGAACAAAGCGGGGGGTCAAAATCAAAAGTAACAGTCAGTATCTGGTGTGGCCACCAGCTGCATTAAGTACTGCAGTCCATCTCCTCCTCATGGACTGCACCAGATTTGCCAGTTCTTGCTGTGAGATGTCACCCCACTCTTCCACCAATGCACCTGCAAGTTCCCGGACATTTCTGGAGGGAATGACCCTTGCCGTCACCCTCCGATCCAACAGGTCCCAGACTTACTCAATGGGATTGAGATCTGGGCTCTTCACTGGCCATAGCAGAACACTGACATTCCTGTCTTGCAAGAAATCATGCACAGAACGAGCAGTATGGCTGGTGGCAATGTCATGCTGGAGGGTCATGTCAGGATGAGCCTGCAGGAAGGGTACCAAATAAGGGAGGAGGATGTCTTCCCTGTAACGCACAGCATTGAGATTGCCTGCAATGACAGCAAGCTCAGTCCGTTGATGCTGTGACACACTGCCCCAGACCATGACGGACCCTCTACCTACAAATCGATCCTGCTCCAGAGTACAGGCCTCGGTGTAAGGCTCATTCCTTCGCACTTTTTGCCAGTCCTGTCTGGTACAGCGACGGTGGTTTGTGCCCATAGGCAACGTTGTTGCCAGTGATGTCTGGTGAGGACCTGCCTTACAACAGGCCTACAAGCCCTCAGTCCAGCCTCTCTCAGCCTATTTCGGACAGTCTGAGCACTGATGGAGGGATTGTGCGTTCCTGGTGTAACTTGGGCAGTTGTTGTTGCCATCCTGTACCTGTCCCGCAGGTATGATGTCCGGATGTACCGATCCTGTGCAGGTGTTGTTATACGTGGTCTGCCGCTGCGAGGACAATCAACCTTCTGTCCTGTCTCCCTGTATCGCTGACTTAGGCGTCTCACAGTACAGACATTGCAATTTATTGTCCTGGCCACATCTGCAGTCCTCATGCCTCCTTGCAGCATGCCTAAGGCACGTGCACACAGATGAGCAGGGACCCTGGGCATCTTTCTTTTGGTGTTTTTCAGAGTCAGTAGAAAGGCCTCTTTGTGTCCTAAGTTTTCATAACTGTGACCTTAATTGCCTACCGTCTGTAAGCTGTTAGTGTCTTAACGACCGTTCCACAGGTGCATGTTCATTAATTGTTTATGGTTCATTGATCAAGCTTGGTAAACAGTGTTTAAACCCTTTGCAATGAAGATCTGTGAAGTTATTTGGATTTTTACGAATTATCTTTGAAAGACAGGGTCCTGAAAAAGGGACTTTTATTTTTTCACTGAGTTTATGTCCCCCTCAATGATTCAACAGGCCTGTGTGAGAAGTGCTACTTGGGCTAAAATCTCCACTGGTACAAAATCCCCCTATTTTTTCCCCCTTTTATCTCTACCTCACCCTCCAACCCCTTTCTTTCAAAAAAAAATCATACACCCGCTCTCTTTCTCTGAAGAGGAAGTTGTAAGTGGGATTGAGGGTATGGTTCTATGTAGGTCTATGTCTATCAGTGGGACACCAGAGATCAATGAGTTAACAAGATAACTCACCTAAATATTCGGAAATAACTTCATTTGTTTTAAGGATAAGCTTGAAATGAGTATGGTCGAAGTGATTCAACAACCAAAAACAGATTTCTAAGTAAAGCTCTTAAAAAATCAGAAAATCAATAGCCATTTCTGGTTGTTTATCAATGTTACCTGGCTAACTTATTGATCCTGCTTTGTAATATACCCTTCTGGTGGGTTGAGTGTTGAGTTGAGTTGGTTGAGAGAATCATTACACTCATCTGGAGATAAATCTGGCTCTGATTACGCTGCTTGGTTTAACCTACCGTGGGATGTGATTGAAATATTTAAAGAGGCTCATGGGTATTTGGATGGGGATCGTGTAAAAGCCCGGTGCTGTTGTTTTTGGAGATTTTTTTGAGAAGTGGTTTAATTGGTAAAGGGTGATATTTTTACTTAATTAGGAGGGTTCTGTTGGTTTACATGTAATCATTTTTTTTGCCTTTAGTTCTCTTTTTTTTGTAGTTCACTTTTTCTTCTTTTTTTTTATGGAGGATTCTAAATAAGTTTAGAAGGAATATTCCTAGCTGTCATTCTGACTCATGAATTGATCAACTATTCCATAGGTAAACTTTGATTCCAAGTTGTACCACCTACTGTTTCCTCAGATGTCTTTTTTTAATCAATGGACTGGAAGTGAAGATACATCAGTTTCTACAGCACGTTTCAGATTTATTTACAATCACTGAGTAATGAACCTGCTATCACAAGGTTCCCGGAGGACCGACTTTGGCATTAGAACAGTATCAAGATGTCTTGATGTTACAGACAGGGGTGTTGTTGGTTGCCACCTAAATATCCCGAGGGATGTTATGATTCAGGGCTGGTAAATACTGATCGATTCAAACAAATCTACTGATCTATTGATTGACCAAAATGAACCGTCTTGATTTCTTCACACATAAAAACGTTACAGAACTCCTTGGATTGATATCCATGACACCACATTTGAATCCTTCCTTTAGCCAAGCAGAACTGCCCTCGCCCTGCTCCAGCTGAAGTTGAGTGGTGTGGAATCATTGGAGGGAATGATTTCCGAATGGGAGTCTTGTTTCAGTGAAAGTCCAACGATTCACTGCAGCCTGTATCCTGCAGACAGAATTACAGTGGGCTGGGATTGAATGCTGGCACTGTTTGTGCTTTTGGCGACACTGTGTTTTGACTGCTATAAATCTCTGGCAGACAGTAAAGCTCCTCATTGCCTTCTCCTTACCTCTCCATTTTTTTTGGCAGCCGACAGTAGGAACACATTGGCTTCACACCAGCTTAATGTAGATGGAAATGTAAAGCTTTCTCCTTTCCCGTAAACCCTCTTCCCGTCCATCTCTACGGCTGAATACAAATGCACTTCCTGGATGGCTTCAGTACTGCCTGTTGGAATGGATTCAGTCCAGCCAAATCAATGGACACTTTATCAATCCGACTATGTTAGCTGCTAAAGTGCTTTTGATACATACGCAGTATTGCGCTGGCAGAAATGCATTTGTACAGTACATATGTTGGTTTGTGATACTTCTTACAGAATGAAAGCTTTCATTGTGACTCACCAAACGGGCGAACCGCTATTAGAGTGGTTTACTTTTAAGTGGTTCTTCCTGTAATGTCTCTCTCTCTCTCTCTCTTTCGATCCTCATCTCACCTCCTCCCTATTTAAGCCAGTCCATTTGGCCCAGAGTTGTTTCCAGGTGGAAACCTTCGGACACACCTTCACCCTGGACCTGGAGTTAAACCAGTGAGTACATTTGATTTGTCAACTTGATTGACGTATTCGCCACACCCCATTTCCATCAGTCCGTATTTTCTTAACCGCCACAATCATCAACGTTGGCATTTCCATAACCGCTACCGTTAGCAAATACACTTTTCTCCTTCCATGTATGACACATGATCAAATGCTTAGTGGAGCGTCAGGGACACAGAGACCCCGAGAGCTCCTTCAATACAGCTACCCACTGTAGAGAGAGAGAGAAGAGAGAGAGACGGGAGACAGAAAGAGAGAAAGAGGGGGATGGGGGGACAGAGAGAGAGAGAGGAGACAGGAGACAGAAAGAGAGAAAGAGGGGGATGGGGGACAGAGAGAGAAAAAGGAGACAGGAGACAGAAAGAGAGAAAGAGGGGGATGGGAGGGCAGAGAGAGAGAGGAGACAGGAGACAGAAAGAGAGAAAGAGGGGGATGGGGAGACAGAGAGAGAGAGGAGACAGAAAGAGAGGAAGAGGGGGATGGGGGCAGAGAGAGAGGAGACAGAAAGAGAGAAATAGGGGGATGGGGACAGAGAGAGAGAGAGAGGAGACAGAAATAGAGAAAGAGGGGGATGGGGGGACAGAGAGAGAGAAAGGAGACAGGAGACAGAAAGAGCGAAAGAGGGTGATGGGGGCAGAGAGAGAGAGGAGACAGGAGACAGAAAGAGAGAAAGAGGGGGATGGGGGCAGAGAGAGGGAGGAGACAGAAAGAGAGAAAGATGGGGATGGGGGACAGAGAGAGAGAGAGAGAGAGAGAGAGAGAGAGAGACAGGAGACAGAAAGAGAGAAAGAGGGGATGGGGGGGACAGAGAAAGAGAGAGAGAGAGTGGCCCGGATTGTCATGACTTTATTATTAATGTGCTTAATGTACTGTAACTCCCCTACAGCACAGTAAAGGAGTCAACACAGCAGCCAGACCACCGCTACTCTGTTACGGCTACTGCCTAGCTACGATAACGTCATAAATCACATCCATATGCTGTACGCTACAGCCATGCATTACACAACGCCCTCATGCATGAACTCTGAAAGGAATTACATTTAAGAACGGACCATATTCGAACAGACTGTGTATCTATTCCCAAGCAGAATAGATATGCAGAGAACGAGGATAAATCCTAAACATGACGGATGCGCCTCGTTGTCTTAGACGTAGTGTAGAGCTCGGCTTGCGGTATAGTTTGTGAGAGAGGTGTCTGTTCATAATAACAGAGATGTCTCTGTGTTTTCTCTCTGCAGCAACCTCCTGTCCTCAGACTACGTGGAGCGGCACTTCCACCAAGACGGCAAACCCTCGCAGTCTATGGTAGTGTGTGTGTGTGTGTGTGTGTTTGAGTGTGTGTATGTTATAATTAGGGCCCTGTGTTTTGCACAATCATTTGATATGCCTGGATTTAAACCGTTGTTTAAAGCTTTTTCAACAAACTGTACCATTTTCTTTGTATGTCAAATCCATCCTCAGACAACTGCTTTCATTTTTGGTATAAATAATTTTTGGAAAAGGCTTAAAATACAGGATAAATTCTTGCTATGTCGCATGATTGCGCAAAACACATGGCCCTAGTTATAATAGAAGTTCTAATCATGCCTCTGAAAAAGCTACTACTGTTTTCCGCATACTGTAGACGTACTGTAGACATACTGTAGACATACTGTAGACGTACTGTAGACGTACGGTTGACATACGGTTGACATACTGTAGACATACTGTAGACGTACTGTAGACATACTGTAGACGTACTGTAGACGTACTGTAGACGTACTGTAGACATACGGTTGACATACTGTCTACGTACTGTAGACATACGGTTGACATACTGTAGACGTACTGTAGACATACTGTAGACGTACTGTAGACATACGGTTGACATACTGTAGACATACTGTAGACATACGGTTGACATATTGTAGACATACTGTAGACATACGGTTGACATACTGTAGACGTACTGTTGACATACTGTTGACATACTGTAGACATACGGTTGACATACTGTAGACATACTGTAGACATACGGTTGACGTACTGTAGACGTACTGTAGACATACGGTTGACATACTGTAGACATACGGTTGACATACGGTTGACATACTGTAGACATACGGTTGACATACTGTAGACGTACTGTAGACATACGGTTGACATACTGTAGACGTACTGTAGACGTACTGTAGACATACGGTTGACGTACTGTAGACGTACTGTAGACATACGGTTGACGTACTGTAGACATACTGTAGACACGGTTGACATACTGTAGACATACTGTAGACACGGTTGACATACTGTAGACATACTGTAGACATACGGTTGACATACTGTAGACATACTGTAGACATACGGTTGACATACTGTAGACGTACTGTAGACATACGGTTGACATACTGTAGACGTACTGTAGACATACGGTTGACATACTGTAGACGTACTGTAGACATACGGTTGACATACTGTAGACATACTGTAGACGTACTGTAGACATACTGTAGACGTACTGTAGACATACGGTTGACATACTGTAGACGTACTGTAGACATACGGTTGACATACTGTAGACGTACTGTAGACATACGGTTGACATACTGTAGACGTACTGTAGACATACGGTTGACATACTGTAGACGTACTGTAGACATACGGTTGACATACTGTAGACATACTGTAGACATACGGTTGACATACTGTAGACGTACTGTAGACAAACTGTGTACGTACTGTAGACATACTCTAGACATACGGTTGACATACTGTAGACATACTGTAGACATACGGTTGACATACTGTAGACATACTGTAGACATACTGTAGACATACGGTTGACGTACTGTAGACATACTGTAGACATACTGTTGACGTACTGTAGACGTACTGTAGACATACGGTTGACATACTGTAGACGTACTGTAGACATACGGTTGACATACTGTAGATGTACTGTAGACATACTGTAGACATACTGTTGACATACTGTAGACGTACTGTAGACAAACTGTGTACGTACTGTAGACATACTCTAGACATACGGTTGACATACTGTAGACTGGGAACGAACTTTATTTAACTCTTTGCAAACTGGAAACGATTTATCCGGAGGCTGCATTCATTGCATTCATTGTAGCTGGGGATTTTAACAAGGCTAATCTGAAAACAAGACTCCCTAAATTTTATCAGCATATCGATTGCGCAACCAGGGGTGGAAAGACCCTGGATCATTGTTACTCTAACTTCCGCGACGCATATAAGGCCCTGCCCCGCCCCCTTTCGGAAAAGCTGACCACGACTCCATTTTGTTGATCCCTGCCTACAGACAGAAACTAAAACAAGAAGCTCCCACGCTGAGGTCTGTCCAACGCTGGTCCGACCAAGCTGACTCCACACTCCAAGACTGCTTCCATCACGTGGACTGGGAGATGTTCGTATTGCGTCAGACAACAACATTGACGAATACGCTGATTCGGTGTGCGAGTTCATTAGAACGTGCGTTGAAGATGTCGTTCCCATAGCAACGATTAAAACATTCCCTAACCAGAAACCGTGGATTGATGGCAGCCTTCGTGTGGAACTGAAGGCGCGAACCACTGCTTTTAATCAGGGCAAGGTGTCTGGTAACATGACTGAATACAAACAGTGCAGCTATTCCCTCCGCAAGGCTATCAAACAAGCTAAGCGCCAGTACAGAGACAAAGTAGAATCTCAATTCAACGGCTCAGACACAAGAGGCATGTGGCAGGGTCTACAGTCAATCACGGACTACAGGAAGAAACCCAGCCCAGTCACGGACCAGGATGTCTTGCTCCCAGGCAGACTAAATAACTTTTTGCCCGCTTTGAGGACAATACAGTGCCACTGACACGGCCTGCAACGAAAACATGCGGTCTCTCCTTCACTGCAGCCGAAGTGAGTAAGACATTTAAACGTGTTAACCCTCGCAAGGCTGCAGGCCCAGACGGCATCCCCAGCCGCGCCCTCAGAGCATGCGCAGACCAGCTGGCCGGTGTGTTTACGGACATATTCAACCAATCCCTATACCAGTCTGCTGTTCCCACATGCTTCAAGAGGGCCACCATTGTTCCTGTTCCCAAGAAAGCTAAGGTAACTGAGCTAAACGACTACCGCCCGTAGCACTCACATCCGTCATCATGAAGTGCTTTGAGAGACTAGTCAAGGACCATATCACCTCCACCCTACCTGACACCCTTGACCCACTCCAATTTGCTTACCGCCCAAATAGGTCCACAGACGATGCAATCTCAACCACACTGCACACTGCCCTAACCCATCTGGACAAGAGGAATACCTATGTGAGAATGCTGTTCATCGACTACAGCTCGGCATTCAACACCATAGTACCCTCCAAGCTCGTCATCAAGCTCGAGACCCTGGGTCTCGACCCCGCCCTGTGCAACTGGGTACTGGACTTCCTGACGGGCCGCCCCCAGGTGGTGAGCGTAGGCAACAACATCTCCTCCCCGCTGATCCTCAACACTGGGGCCTCACAAGGGTGCGTTCTGAGCCCTCTCCTGTACTCCCTGTTCACCCACGACTGCGTGGCCACGCACGCCTCCAACTCAATCATCAAGTTTGCGGATGACACAACAGTGGTAGGCTTGATTACCAACAACGACGAGACGGCCTACAGGGAGGAGGTGAGGGCCCTCGGAGTGTGGTGTCAGGAAAATAACCTCACACTCAACGTCAACAAAACTAAGGAGATGATTGTGGACTTCAGGAAATAGCAGAGGGAACACCCCCATCCACATCGATGGAACAGTAGTGGAGAGGGTAGCAAGTTTTAAGTTCCTCGGCATACACATCACAGACAAACTGAATTGGTCCACTCACACAGACAGCATCGTGAGGAAGGCGCAGCAGCGCCTCTTCAACCTCAGGAGGCTGAAGAAATTCGGCTTGTCACCAAAAGCACTCACAAACTTCTACAGATGCACAATCGAGAGCATCCTGGCGGGCTGTATCACCGCCTGGTATGGCAACTGCACCGCCCTCAACCGTAAGGCTCTCCAGAGGGTAGTGAGGTCTGCACAACGCATCACCGGGGGCAAACTACCTGCCCTCCAGGACACCTACACCACCCGATGCTACAGGAAGGCCATAAAGATCATCAAGGACATCAACCACCCGAGCCACTGCCTGTTCACCCCGCTGTCATCCAGAAGGCGAGGTCAGTACAGGTGCATCAAAGCTGGGACCGAGAGACTGAAAAACAGCTTCTATCTCAAGGCCATCAGACTGTTAAACAGCCACCACTAACATTGAGTGGCTGCTGCCAACACACTGTCAATGACACTGACTCAACTCCAGCCACTTTAATAATGGGAATTGATGGGAAATGATGTAAATATATCACTAGCCACTTTAAACAATGCTACCTTATATAATGTTACTTACCCTACATTATTCATCTCATATGCATGCGTAGATACTGTACTCTATATCATCGACTGCATCCTTATGTAATACATGTATCACTAGCCACTTTAACTATGCCACTTGGTTTACATACTCATCTCATATGTATATACTGTACTCGATATCATCTACTGTATCTTGCCTATGCTGCTCTGTACCATCACTCATTCATATATCCTTATGTACATATTCTTTATCCCCTTACACTGTGTATAAGACAGTAGTTTTTTTTTGGAATTGTTAGTTAGATTACTTGTTCGTTATTACTGCATTGTCGGAACTAGAAGCACAAGCATTTCGCTACACTCGCATTAACATCTGCTAACCATGTGTATGTGACAAATAAAATTTGATTTGATTTGACGTACTGTAGACATACGGTTGACATACTGTAGACGTACTGTAGACATAAGGTTGACATACTGTAGACGTACTGTAGACATACGGTTGACATACTGTAGACATACTGTTGACGTACTGTTGACGTACTGTAGACATACTGTAGACGTACTGTAGACGTACTGTAGACATACGGTTGACATACGGTAGACATACTGTAGACGTACTGTAGACATACTGTTGACATACTGTTGACGTACTGCAGACGTACTGTAGACGTACTGTTGACATACGGTTGACATACTGTAGACATACGGTTGACATACTGTAGACGTACTGTAGACGTACTGTAGACGTCCTGTAGACATACTGTTGACATACTGTTGACATTGTATGCTATTGTCCAGTAGGCTACAGAGATCTGTTTCGTGTCTTACTGAAATCAGATACGTCCATCCTGTTGGCGGCACTTATCAGATTGAAATGACATTAGTATTGACTACCGTCTCACCTAAATGAATGAATGCTACAGTGTGATTGAGTGGCTTGTAGACTACTACAGGAATGTCAGTGCCTCTAGAAAACCATTGAGGAAAAGTAGTGTTTTTTTCTATTTGGTTCATTGTACTACACACGTTACTAACTGCCCCTCGCCCCCCAGCCTCAGCAAGAGCCTTCCTCTCATCCCCACCCACTCTCATTCCCAACTCTCCCTCTGCCCTCACTAGCCAATCAGGAGCTTGTTCCCATGGCAACAAGTCAGCTCTGCAGTGTCATTAAGTTCTTGGCAGAGAGAGAGAGAGAGAGGAACATTTTGAGTTCAAGGCCAGTGAATACAATGGCAGGATGGGTGATGGTATCAGAGAGAGTCCTTCTGTGTGTGTGTGTGTGTTTGCAGACAGTTGGTTCCTTTAGAGAGCAGTGGTGTGGGTGGGAGGTACAGTACAGTACGCCTGCAGGGATGGAGCCACATACTCACACTCCCAGACCAGGCAGAGCGCTTGACTCTATGCCAGCAGTGGTTGCTGTGTCTCTATCTCTGCTTCTATTAGAGTGGTTTTGTATACCTGCTATCCCAATCTCATACTCAGTAGTGGCTCAATGACTACTTTAGATCAGCCATTACGGGAAAGGTTTTCTAATCTTTTGAAGGAGACTAATTGTGAAGGAGAGGCCTTCACCTGGGCTTGAGACTTATACTCAGTGGCCACCCCGTTCATGAAAATGGTTCGCTCCTACAGACAGTGAGTCGCATGGCCGTCCTTGCTATATAAAGCAGGCAGACAGGCATCAAGTCATTCAGTTACTGTTCAATTGAAAGTTAGAATGAGCAAAATGAGAGACCTAAGCTACTTTGAGTGGTATGATCGCCGGTGCCAGGCATGCCAGTTCCAGGCGTGCCAGTTCCAGTATCTCAGAGACGTCCGACCTCCTGGGCTTTTAAGGCACGACAGTGTCTAGGGTTTACTGAGAATGGTGCGAAAAACAAAAAACATCCAGTCAGCGTCAGTGCTGTGGGCGAAATCAGCTCGTTGATGAGAGGTCGAAGGAGAATGGCTAGCTAACAGATGGGTCACAAACAGGCAAATAACAGCTGAGTACAACAGTGGTGTGCAGAACAGACAACTGCGGAGTGGAAAAACATTTCCTGTGCCGATGAATCCCAGTTCCTGTGACGTTATGCTGATGACAGAGTCAGGATTTGGTGTAAGCAGTGTCCATGGCCGCATAGTGTCTGGTGTCAACAGTACAGGCTGGTGGCGGTGGTGTAATGGTGTGGGGAATGTTTTCCTGGCACACGTTAGGTCCCTTGATACCAATTGAGCAACGTTTCCATGCCCCGAAGAATCCGGGCTGTTCTGGAGGGCAAAGGGTGGTCCGACGGGTGGGTGTACCTAATAAACAGACCACTGAGTGTATAACTGTCCAAGCATGTAGCCTAATATGCTTGTCTTTGTATTGCTGTTTATTTGCCATTCAATTCAAACATTCCATAGCGTGTCCTGATTACTGGCTGCACACACCCCAACTGCTAATTGTCTTGTTAATTGTTACCGTGTTTAATTGTTACTGTGCTTTCTAACCATGTGTAATAAGTGTTTGGGTAGTTCTCCAACCAAGGGGATGTTTTTACTGCCAATAGTTTTATTTGCTCTGCAGTTTTAAAAGTCATTGTTTTAAACATTTTATGTTGTTACACTCGGCCAGCTCTTTCACACCAATGAAGGATGGGGCTCAGATGGTTGCAGGCAAGGTAGATGTTTTACTCAGAATGAGCATTAGTGTTGTAGCTGGATGTCCTCCTCATCTGTGTTGAGGTCTCGTGTGTGTGGTCCTCCTCTTCCACACTTTGACATCCACTGCTTAATTTTGCATTTTAAATTGAACCTTTATTTAACTAGGCAAGTAACTTTAAGAACACATTTTTATTTACAATGACGGCCTACACCGGCCAGACGACGCTGGGCCAATTGTTTCGCCGCCCTATGGGACTCCCAATCACGGCCGGTTGGGATACAGGTTTATTCTTAGCCAGCCCAATGCATTCTCGCTGCATGTTGTTCCTTCCAAGCTGTTCCCACTGTGGGGCAACATAAGGTTGGATGTATTTATAAACTCCCTGCACAGAAGACCCCTCCATTGTCAGAGCGGTAGCTAAAGTAGAGTGGAATAGAGTAGAGTGGAATAGAGTAGAGTGGAATAGAGTAGAGTGGAATAGAGTAGAGTGGAATAGAGTAGAGTGGAATAGAGTAGAGTGGAATAGAGTAGAGTGGAATAGAGTAGAGTAGAGTGGAATAGGATAGAGTAGAGTGGAATAGGATAGAGTAGAGTGGAATAGGATAGAGTAGAGTGGAATAGAGTGGAATAGAGTGGAGTAGAGTGGAATAGAGTAGAGTGGAATAGAGTAGAGTGGAATAGAGTAGAGTGGAATAGAGTAGAGTGGAATAGAGTGGATTGGAATAGAGTGGAGTGGAATAGAGTGGAGTGGAATAGAATGGAGTGGAATAGGATAGAGTAGAGTGGAATAGGATAGTGGAATAGATTAGAGTGGAATAGGAATAGTAGAGTGGAATTGGAATAGAGTAGAGTCAATAGATTAGAGTGGAATAGATTAGAGTGGAATAGAGTGGATTGGAATAGAGTGGAGTGGAATAGAAATAGAATGGAGTGGAATAGAGTGGAATAGAGTGGATTTCAAATAGAGTAGAGTGGAATAGAGAGTGGAATAGAGTAGAGTGGAATAGAGTGGAATTGGATTTCAAATAGAGTAGAGTGGAATAGAGCAGAGTGGAATAGAGCAGAGTGGAATAGAGTGGATTTCAAATAGAGTAGAGTGGAATAGAGTGGTGGAATAGAGTGGTGGAATAGAGTAGGTGGAATAGAGTGGGAATAGAGTGGAAATAGAGTGGAGTGGAATAGAGTGTGAAATAGTGGAATAGAGTAGAGGAATAGAGTGGAATAGATTGGAGTGGAATAGATTGGAGTGAAATAGATTAGGTGGAATAGAGTGAAATAGAGTAGAGTGGAATAGATTAGAGTGGAATAGATTAGAGTGGAATAGATTAGAGTGGAATAGAGTAAAGTGGAATAGAGTGGATTGGAATAGAGTGGAGTGGAATAGAGTGGAATGGAATAGAATGGAGTGGAATAGAGTGGAGTGGAATAGATTAGAGTGGAATAGAGTAGAGTGGAATAGAGTGGATTTCAAATAGAGTAGAGTGGAATAGAGTGGAGTGGAATAGAGTGGAGTGGAATAGAGTAGAGTGGAATAGAGTAGAGTGGAATAGAGTAGAGTGGAATAGAGTAGAGTGGAATAGAGTGGATTTCAAATAGAGTAGAGTGGAATAGAGTAGAGTGGAATAGAGCAGAGTGGAATAGAATAGAGTAGAGTGGAATAGAGTAGAGTGGAATAGAGTAGAGTGGAATAGAGTAGAGTGGAATAGAGTAGAGTGGAATAGATTGCAGTGGAATAGAGTGGAGTGGAATAGAGTGGAGTGGAATAGAGTGGAGTGGAATAGATTGGAGTGGAATAGATTGGAGTGGAATAGATTGGAGTGGAATAGATTGGAGTGGAATAGAGTAGAGTGGAATAGAGTGGATTGGAATAGAGTAGAGTTGAGGACAAGTAGGTTGCGTATAGTACATACAGCTAGCAGTATAATGGAGGGAGGGAGAGAGAGAGAGAGAGAGAGAGAGACAGAGCGACAGAGAGGGAATAGAAGTAGAAACTGTTTAAAGCACAACTCCTGGGGACTCCATGTTGTTTTCTTAGGGGACTGTGAAATGAGCAGTCAGTGTGTGGAAACCTGCAATCCAATGTACCACTACACAGTCAACTTACTTGAGCATGTGACTGTATATTAACAATGGTATGATCTTTGTGTCCACAGGGAGGGGAGCACTGCTACTACCAAGGGAGGTTGAGGGGCTTACCAGAGTCCTGGGCAGCTCTCTCCACCTGTCTTGGCCTATGGTGAGATTCTCCCCATAGCTATAAACTGTCTGTCAATGGCCTTGCCTCACCACACTGACTCAGTACATTACTGGCACTATGGCTTTGATAAGCTATATGGTATCTTTGATCTTCATGTACTAATATTATTGCTATACAATGGGAGTCTTACAGATATATAATGAATGTGTTCTCTCTCTCTCTCTCTCTCTCTCTCTTTCTCTCTCTCTCTCTTTCTCTCTGTCTCTCTCTCGTTCTCTCAGTGGTATGTTTTCTGATGGGATGTTCTCTTATGGGATTGAGCCTCTTTTCGACGGGACCAATCAGGTGAGTGTGTGGTGGCTGGGAGACAGCGGTATAGGTAGCCCTGTGGAGTAGTGTTGATGTTATTGATTCATTCATTCATAGTAACATGGATGCAGATGAGGAATATGGAGCAACGTAGTAAAGATGGTATTGTTTTCTCCTCGTGTCTCATTGACTCCTCGCTAGACTGAGGGGGCCCACCTAGTGCGTAGGATGCCTGATGTCAGACTATCCTCAGACTGTCAAGGTACTGGCAACATCCTACATCCTCTGTCCTTTATACAATCATTCATGTTCATAACAACCAATGAGAAGACACATTGATATTGGTCGATCCATGCTCTTTGATGTCATTTCTCAGTCCTCCGTGTTGTATTGTGTCCAGACTGCACAGACGACAGTGGGGGGGATAGAGCCAGAGGTAATGGTGATGAGCAGATGAAGGATCCCCGGGTCAGTGAGGTGCTGAGGCGCTCTAAGAGACAGCTTCCGCGCAGGCCCACTGTGCAGTCAGAGACCAAATACATCGAGCTGATGGTGGTCAACGACTACGAAATGGTGAGTTGGCCTTTTCTGAAAAGAACTGATGTGTGTGAGTCCGTGCGTGTGTGTGACGCGCACACACACTGTACCTAACGTTTGCTGTCTGTCTGCAGTTTGTGCAGCTGCGACGCTCCACTACCCAGGCCAGGAACTTTGCCAAAGCAGTGGTCAATATGGCTGATGCAGTAAGAGCTCTGTCACTTCATACTTACCTGTTGTACTGATTGATACCCATCGTCATTTATGATGATATTGTTATGTTGAAGTTAAAGCCATATCAATAATCATAGGCTAGGTTGTAGCCTATAAGAACAATCACACATAAACTCAGCAAAAAAAAATAAACGTCATCTCAACTGTCAACATTGTTTATTTTCAGGAAATTTAACGTGTAACTATTTGTATGAACATAACAAGATTCAACAACTGAGACATAAACTGAACAAGTTCCACAGACATGTGACTAACAGAAATGGAATAATGTGTCCCTGAACAAAGCGGGGTCAAAATCAAAAGTAACAGTCGGTTTCTGGTGTGGCCACCAGCTGCATTAAGTACTGCAGTGCATCTCTTCCTCATGGACTGCACCAGATTTGCCAGTTCTTTCTGTAAGATGTTACTCGTCAGAGAAGAGCACTTTTTTTCCAGTCCTGTCTGGTCCAACAACGGTGGGTTTGTGCCCATAGGTGACGTTGTTGCCGGTGATGTCTGGTGAGGACCTGCCTTACAACAGGTCTACAAGCCCTCAGTCCAGCCTCTCTCAGCCTATTGCGGACAGTCTGAGCACTGATGGAGGGATTGTGTGTCCCTGGTGTAACTCAGGCAGTTGTTGTTGCCATCCTGTACCTGTCCCGCAGGTGTGATGTTCGGATGTACCGATCCTGTGCAGGTGTTGTTACACGTGGTCTGCTACTGCGAGGACGATCAGCTGTCCTTCCTGTCTCCCTGTAGCGCTATCTTAGGCGTCTCACAGTACGGACATCGCAATTTATTGCCCTGGCCACATCTGCAGTCCTCATGCCTCCTTGCAGCATGCCCAAGGCACATTCACGCAGATGAGCATGGACCCTGGGCATCTTTCTTTTTAGTGATTTTCAGAGTCAGTAGAAAGGCCTCTTTAGTGTCCTAAGTTTTCATAACTTTGACCTTAATTGCCTACCGTTTGTAATCTGTTAGTGTCTTAACGACCGTTCCACTGATGCATGTTCATTAATTGTTTATGGTTCATTGAGCAAGCATGGGAAACAGTGTTTAAACCCTTTACAATGAAGATCTGTGAAGTTATTTGGATTTTTACGAATGATCTTTTAAAGACAGGGTCCTGAAAAAGGGACTTCTCTATTTTCGCTGAGTTTATCTTACTTATTATGTCCATGCTCCTAGATATGAATTTGTGTATACCAGCAGTGTATGTTTGGCCTGCAGATTTACAGGGAACAGCTGAACACACGCATTGTGCTGGTTGCCATGGAGACCTGGTCGTCGGCCAACATGGTTCCCGTGGTGACCGACCCGTTGACGACGCTGCAGAACTTCATGAAGTACAGGAAGGACAGTATTAAGGAGCAAAGTGACACCGTGCACCTCTTCTCGTGAGCGCCTCCCTGTCTATGTCCCCCTGAAATTAAAAATAGAGGAAGTTGATATGCTCCTGTATCTAACCTGGGGCAGTCTGTGGCTTGCGTCCCAAATGCCACACCATTCCCTCAATAGTGCACTACGTTTGACCAGAGGGCTCTGGTGAAACGGAGTGCACTATAAAAGGAATAGGGTGCCATTTTGGACGAGATCAGTATTGTTGACTGGTTGCAGCCGGTTTATATATACTACAATATGTCCTGGTCCTTTAGTCCAGGTTTGACCCCTGTTCTCCTCCATCTGCTCCAGGGGGCGTACGTTCCAGAGCAGTCGCAGTGGGGCGGCCTACACCGGAGGGGTGTGCTCTCTCACCAGAGGAGGGGGCATCAACGAGGTAAGAGAGACCTGTGTGTTTCCTACTCAGCTTCAAAGGACTGTGACTCACAACAATGGGCTCATAGTCCATGCTCATGGTTTAGGAACTGACACAACTGCTACATTTAAGAATGACTCTTCTTTGACTTCTTTGTTTCTTCAGTGAAGAATGTGAGGATCGTAACTTCAGTCAAAGAGAACGCCATTGATACAGGGTGGATGTGTGTGTTTGTGTTCCAGTATGGGAACGTGGGTCCTATGGCCATCACTCTGTGCCAGAGTCTGGGTCAGAACATTGGGATGAGGTGGAATAACATACGCAGCTCTGCGGGTAAGGATGGTCAAATCAGGGGGATGGATGATGGAGGGAGGGAGGGAGGGAGGGAGGGAAGAAAGAGGAAAAAAAGAAAGAAAGAAAGAAAGAAAGAAAGAAAGAAAGAAAGAAAGAAAGAAAGAAAGAAAGAAAGAAGGGAAGGGAAGGGGGAGAGAGAGCAGGCGAGAGAGAGGGAGAGAGAGGGAACAGGTACAGATAGTGTAAAGACTAAGGCGAGAGGTAGTGACAGGAGACCGGAGCCTATGGATTCAGTAAAAGGAGGGAGGAAGGGATGGATGGAAAGAGGCAGGCAGCGATGGATTGAGTTTATTTCAAACTTTACTTGTGAAATTATTTAATTTTCTTCTCAAGGATTTACCTCATTAAATAAACGTAAGTTCCTTCTAGTCAAGATTAATGTCATTAACCATCACATTTTTTTTGCATGACTTTTCACTCCCTCTTTCACCCTCCTTGTTTTCCTTTCCCTCCCTCTCTCCATCTCTCTCAGGAGACTGCAGATGTCCTGATTCTTGGCTTGGTTGTATCATGGAAGACACTGGGTAAAGATTGACACTACATATACTGTACATACAGTACATCAGTCGACAGAACACATAATGTTCTCACAAGCGTTTGGCTTCGGCTTATTTAATACCAGATGGTACCATGGTGATTTGATAAGCTATTGTCAAATCCATCTACTACAATTAGCAGGTTTTTTACCACAGATAGTAACATTTCAGTCAGATTGCAAAATTGTGTGTGTGTGTGTGTGTGTGTGTGCAGATATTACCTGCCCAGAAAGTTTTCTCGCTGCAGTGTTGACGAGTACATCCAGTTCTTGCTCCAGGGGGGCGGGAGCTGCCTCTTCAACAAGCCCAACAAGGTGAGGCTGGTGTGGGTGAGGGATGTGGGAGGCTGGCCTAGCCTGATGGTCTAGTGGGGAGTGGCGTGTAAGCTGAAGGTCCCAGGAGTGCCGTTATATATAGCCTAATTAATTATCCCAATGTCCTCATTTCTCCATATTAGATATTTACATACAGCTCTGTGCCCATCCTTGATTATCTCTCTCTTCCTCTTCTTTACAACCTTCCCTTTTCCCTTCTTCCCCTCTTTTCTTCCTCCCATCCTACTTGTCTACTGTCTCTCCCTCTGTCTGTTCTCGCCTGCCTCTATCCCTCCGTCTCTCTGTCAGCTGTTGGACCCTCCTGAGTGTGGGAACGGCTTCGTGGAGACAGGGGAGGAGTGTGACTGTGGGTCTCAGCTGGTGAGGGTCTCTTTAAGGAACTGTAACCCATACATGATGAGGGACCAGAACCCTCCAGCATGGATGGGACTACTGCCACAGCCCTGTGGGCCCTGGTTAAAAGTAGGGCACTATAAAGGTACTAGGGTTCCGTTTGAGACAGACACTGTCACGGTGACACGGAAGGGTTAATGTTGGTACGAGGAACAGTCTCAGTGACTGTGTGTGTTTGTCTGTAGGAGTGTGCCCGTAGTGGAGGAGCGTGCTGTAAGAAGTGTACCCTGACCCACGATGCCATGTGCAGTAGTGGCCTGTGCTGCAGTGGGTGCAGGGTGAGTCCCTCTACTCCACTCCCACCACCGCCTCATTTACATATTACTCATCACACTAGCTAGTCCACTCTATGGAGGCGGGTGCCTCTTCAGTATTTAACTCGTTCATTACCAAACATTTCATTACCAAACCTTTTTATTAAGAAGTTTTAATGATAAAAGCATCCGATCTTGAGTATTACGGGTCTGTTGGTGCTACTACGTGGCCCACCTCTCGTGACAGTACGAGGTCATGTGTGTCTGATGTTGTTCTTGTGTGTCAGTATGAGCTGAGAGGAGCGGTGTGCAGACAGGCTGTGAATGACTGTGACATCCCAGAGAGCTGCACAGGAGACTCCAGCCAGGTACGATGCTACACGATCTCCCTGGTGCATGCTGGGAGATGGAGTCTTTGGGAGCATGAGTTGGTCTGAGGTAAACCATACTGTATGTCATTTTCTTCTGTTGCAGTGCCCACATAATGTGCACAAGCTGGATGGATACATGTGTGACAGTAGTCAGGTAAGGCACACCTTTGTTTGAATGGGGTTTTGCTCTGCAGTCAGTGTGTTGTTGAGATATGCCTGTCTGGCTGTTATCCTTTGTTTTCATCTTCCTGTCTCTCTCTCTCTCTCTCTCTCTCTCTCTCTCTCTCTCTCTCTCTGTGTCTCTCTCTCTCTCTGTGTCTCTCTCTCTGTGTCTCTCTCTCTGTGTCTCTCTCTCTCTCTGTCTCTCTCTCTCTGTCTCTCTCTCTCTCTGTCTCTCTCTGTCTCTCTCTGTCTCTCTCTGTCTCTCTCTCTCTGTCTCTCTCTCTCTCTCTCTCTCTCTCTCTCTCTCTCTCTCTCTCTCTCTCTCTCTCTCTGTCTCTCTCTCTCTCTCTCTCTCTCTCTCTCTGTCTCTCTCTCTCTGTCTCTCTCTCTCTCTGTCTCTCTGTCTCTCTCTCTCTGTCTCTCTCTCTCTCTCTCTCTGTCTCTCTCTCTCTCTGTCTCTCTCTCTCTCTGTCTCTCTCTCTCTCTGTCTCTCTCTCTCTGTCTCTGTCTCTCTCTCTGTCTCTCTCTCTCTGTCTCTCTCTCTCTCTGTCTCTCTCTCTCTCTGTCTCTCTCTCTCTCTGTCTATCTCTCTCTGTCTATCTCTCTCTCCCTCTCGCTCTCTCTCTTTCTCTCTCTCTCCCTCTCACTCCTCTCTCTCTCTCTCTCTCTCAGGGTCGTTGTTATAGTGGTCGGTGCAGGACTCTCGATGGCCAGTGTAAGGGACTGTGGGGCTACAGTAAGTACTAATGATTCATTCATTTCTTGAATATCTTTCACACCCCTGACTAATTCACTTGCCAGTAGTAATGTCTTGGTACTGTTTCTATGGCTATGCCCATGCCCATGACAGTCCTATGCCATCTTGTGGACTGATATGGAACTTCATCTGAGTTACAGACGGCGGTGAAATGGATCTAATGTGTGTTGTGTTGTGTGTGTGCTGTCTCAGATTCAGCAGACCGCTTCTGCTATGAGAAGCTGAATGCAGAGGGCACAGAGAAGGGCAACTGTGGGCCGAGTCCTGAGGGCCAGGGATGGCTGCAGTGCAACAAGCCGTGAGCCTTCTATCACATGAGTGATAAGTCATTATTACACAATAGACATGACCAGAGTTATATTATTCTGATTGTTTTTCTCCCCCATCTTCTTTCCTCTCCCATTCTCTCCCTTCTCCCTCTCTCCCATTCTCTCCCATCTCTTTTTCACTCCCCTCTCTTTCTCTCTCCCCTTCGCTCTCTTTCTTTCCCCTTCTCCATCTCTCTCTCTCTCTCTGTCTTTCTCTCTCTCTCTCTGTCTTTCTCTCTCTCTCTCTCTCTCTCCCTTCTCTTTCTCTCCCTTCTCCCTCTCTCCCATTCTCCCCCTCTCTTTTTCACTCCCCTTCTCTCTCTTTCTTTCCCCTTCTCCATCTCTCTCTCTCTCCCTTCTCTCTCTCCCTTCTCCCTCTCTCCCATTCTCCCCCTCTCTTTTTCACTCCCCTCTCTTTCTCTCTCCCCTTCTCTCTCTTTCTTTCCCCTTCTCCATCTCTCTCTCTCTCTCTCTCTCTCTCTCTCTCTCTCTCTCTCTCTCTCTCTCTCTCTGTCTCATTCTCTCAGGGATGTGCTGTGTGGTTTCCTGTTCTGTGCCAATATGACGGTGAAGCCAAAGTTTGGGGATCTGGAGGGGGAAGTGACCAGCCATACAATATACCACCAGAACAAGTACCTGGACTGCCGGTGAGTTATACCTTTCTACCCCTTTAATGTTTTATGTTCGGGAGACTCTTATAGATTGATATTTTATCCCTCGTCGCCTCTCCCCCTCCTCTCAACTACTCCTCTTTCTCCTCCTCCTCTTTCTCATCTTTCTCCTCCTCTCCCTCCTCCTCTTTTCTCCCCTCTTTTTTTAATCATCTCCTCTCTACTCTTCCTCCTCTCCCATCTGTGTGTCTGTGTGTCCAGAGGGGGGCATGTCCTGCTGGAGGATGGGTCAGACCTGGGCTACGTAGAGGATGGTACGCCGTGCGGCCCCAATATGATGTGTCTGGAGCGCCGCTGTCTCCCCGTGGCAGCCTTCAACCTCAGCACCTGCTCCGGCTCCACGCTGGGACGCACCTGCTCTGACCACGGGGTGAGGAGACAGACAGGGACCACCCCACCGCACATGCTTGCATTTAAATAAAGGGATATGGGTTGGTGCTTTCAAAAGTAAACGTTGATTACTGTTCTCCTTAGTTTTAATATTTCTGTCTCTCTCTCTCTCTCTCTCAGACATGCAGTAACGAGGTGAAGTGTATCTGTGACAGGGACTACACCGGGAAGGACTGCAGTGTCTTTGACCCCATCCCTGACCCCACGCCGCCTGCCAGCACGGAGAAGAAAGGTCCAAAGCTCCTCTGTCTGTCTGTTTGTCTGTCTGTTCTCATCGTATCCCTCTCATTGTCTGTCTACCACCACGTTATCTCTTTGTGTACATATATGGAGTGTAGGGTAGCTATAGTCTAGCTTTTCAGATAGCTATCGCCTTAGTCATGTTTTGGATGAAAGGGCAGTGGAGTAAAGTAAGGGGAACTGACCGACTTTGTCTCTACATGTGTGCGTATACTGTATGCGTGTGTCTGTGTGTTTGTGTGGGTGTTTCTATAAGTTACAGGCACCTGGCTTCTATCTTCAAGTGTCTTCCTTCCTACCTTGCAGTCTGTATCTGATTCAGAGGGGTTGGGTTAAATGCAGAACGCACATTTCGGTTGAATGCATTCAGTTGTACAACTGACTAGGTATCCCCCTTTCCCTTTCCATTGACACAGGGCTCATAGGGCTCTCATAGACCACAAAAACCAAATCCACCCTAAGCAAGAGGGTGTCCAGCTGAAAGAGCAAGGAGAGGGGGATGAGAAAGAAGTAATAAAAACACCCTCCTTTTTTTAACTGTCGTCTCCCTGATCTCCCCTCGCTCTCCCATGCGCTCCCCCTTCCTCCACCCCACTTCCTTTCTTATTCTCTCTTTCTCTTTCCTACTCTCTTTCTTTGGGTACCCTTTCTACCTCTCTCTCTCTCCTTCTCTCTCCTTCTCTCTCTTTCCGGATGTTGTTGATGTACAGTGTCGATGCTGTCCTCTGACGTGTGTTTTTGGTGGTGTTGTTTTGTTCCCCTCCGCACCCTTCCTCCCCCCTCCTTCCTCTGCGCAGGTCCCAGTGGCACCAATATCATAATAGGGTCCATCGCAGGTGCTATTCTTCTGGCAGCTATAGTCCTAGGGGGGACAGGATGGGGATTTAAGTAAGAGTTCTGGCATGCCTCTGTGTATCTGTCTGCTTCTCCCCAAGGCCCCCACTCACACCCCTCCAAAAAACCCGACTTCACCCACTTTGCAACTCATTGCCCCGCCGACGGTGGGGTCACATGGGTCGAGTTCCCCATCCAATTGCTTGGAAACATATGTACATATTTAGTATGTATATCGGCCTGGTACCTCTGATACTTCACTTTGTAAGATCTGGTAGAATTGAACCCTGACCTCCTCCATACATCTCTCCAGCAAGAGAAAGAGATGCCTCCCCTTCACACCTTCAGACTGGCTCCAACCCAGCTCTCCTGCCAGGTTACAGGAGTGGACAGTTCCCCTGTAGTCTCCTGTGAAGTTCCCAAACTGTTGTGGTTCTCTTTGAAGCCTCCTTGTGTAGTGTTCATTCTATGAGACCTCTCTTTGGTGCAGCTCTTCAGTTGGAGTGTCTTTAAAGTAGTGACCACTCAGTAGTGCCCTAACCAAAGTGCCCTCGCTGCAGTGGCTGTCTATGTAGAGCCCTAGCTTTGTGCATGCCTGGCCTGCTAATGCCTGTTCACTCCTTAGTCTCTGAACCAAAAGGATTACATCACTTCCCTGTCATCACTTGCATCAAGAATGATCAAATTTGTGTTACATTTCTTTGTCTGGTTCATCAAACTTAATTTCTCCAAATAGTTCATATTTTGCTGGGAATAATGAGTAATCCTTTTGGGGGCAGGGGTAACTGTGTGTGCATGTGTGCATGATCTGTGTCAATATTAATGTGGTCGGTTAAATATCTTCTGCAATATCTTCTTGTAGTAGTAGCACGCCTTATGCTCATTTGAACCAACAAGAACATTGTTTATTACTACTATGGCTGTGACGGTTATTAGTCAGCCAAATGACCGGGAACACCGTTATAATCGTTTGAATAGCGTTTTTTTTTAAGACGCACATTTTCTCCTCCGCTCCTGACTGCATGTGCTGCTGCAGGGAAGCGGGAGTTGCCTAGGCAACCAAAGACTTGTTTGCTACAACACCTTGTTTGTTTCATCAAGACGCAACAAAGTTTCATCACGTTGTAAGAGTCCACGATACTGCGGAAACGGACTCTACCGCACGATTTCCCGGTCATCCCGTCTTCAGTCGGCTGTTCGTTCCACACACACATACACACAAAACATTTTTGTTATGACGGTTATTTCATTTCATGATGGCCTTCATCCATAATCGCCAGTTACACGATTATACGGTAATTGTGCCAGCCCTAATTACAACACAATTCGTTTGGGTATGAAAACAAGTGTCAAAAATCTGGACTTCTTGTAGTCTTGGAGTGAGCAGTGGGAGAACACTGTCTACTACACATCACTCTGAATAGGCTTTATAAAGTGCCTTGCAAAACTATTCAGACCCCTTGAATTTCTTCAAATGTTATTGTGTTACAAAGTGGTTTTAAAATGGATTTGATTGTCATTTTTGGTCATCAATCTACTCAAAATACTCTAATGTCAAAGTGCAAGAATAAAAAAAAATTAAAAAAAACAGGATTTATAGAAATGTGATAAAATATAGTCATTGCCTAAGTATTCAGCCCCTTTGTTTAGACAAGCCTAAATGAATTCAGGAGTAAACTGTGGCTTAACAAATCACAAAAGTTACATGGACTCACAGTGTGAAATAATAGGGGTTGATATGATATTTAAATGACTAACCCTTCCTCTGTCCCCCATACATACCACATATGTAAGGTCCCTCAGTCAAGTACTGAATGTCAAGCACAGATTCAACTACAAAGACCAGGGAGCTTTTCAAACGCCTCGTAAAGAAGGGCAGTGATTGGTAGATGGGTAACAATAACAAATCAGACATTGAATATCTATCTTTAAGCATGGCCAAGTTAATCATTGTGCTGTAGATGATGTATTAAACCGCCCAAACACGTCAAAGATACAGTCGTCCTTCTAAACTGAGCAGCAGGACAGGAATGAAACTGCTCAGGGATGTTACCATGAGGCCATTGGTGATTTTAAAACAGTCACAGAGTTTAATGGCAGTGATGGGAGAAAACTGACATTGTCAACAACATTGTAGTGACTCCACAATACTAACCTAAACGACAGAGTGAAAAGAAGAACACAAATATTCAGAATAAAAATATTCCAAAACATGCATCGTGTATGCAACAAGGCACTAAAGTAATACTGCAAAGAAACACGACAAAGGAATGCACTTTTTTTCAAGCATGGTGGTGGCTGCATCATGGTATGGATACTGGTGAGTTTTTCAGGATAAAAAGAAACGGAATAGAGCTAAGCACAGACAAAAATCCTAGAGGAAAACCAGATTCAGTCTGCTTTACACCAGAAGAGGAATTCACCTTTCAGCAGGACAATAACCTACAACACAAGGCCAAATATGCTGGAGTTGATTACGAAGAAGACAGTGAAATTTCCCGAGTGGCCAGGAATCTTGACAATTGCTGTCTAGCCATGATCCCCAACACCTTGACAGAGCTTGAAGAAATATGAAAAGAATAAATGGGCTGATCTTTCACAATCCAGGTGTGTAAAGACTCACAGCTGTAATCTCTGCCAAAGGTGTTTCTAACATGTATTGCCCAGGGAGCTGAATACTTACACATCGACCATATTTTAGTTATTACATTTTCCTATGAACCTTTTACAATGTGAACTATGTTTTGCACTTTGACATTACAGAGTATTTTGTATAGATTGTTGACCAAAAAAACGACAGTTAAATCCATTTTAAGGGATTGTGAATACTTTTGCAAGGCACTGTACCATGATTTTGAAATGCTTTTGTCATCACTACACAGTATTTACTGTCGTTAAGCCTACTTTGTCTCCTACTGTCACTGATGTTTCTCCTCTCCTCGTGTCTCTTCTCCCAATGTGTTGCTCCTCATCTTTCTGATTGAAGGAATATCCGAAGAGGAAGGTATGGCCTAGCCCCTGACACTGCAGGGTGACATCCTTCACCCCCCCTCCCCTCATCCCATAGTTCTTCACAGCATGGCCTCAGACCCCATCAGACCCCATCTCATTCACAGTTGACCTCTGACATCATCCCACCTCTGACCTTAAACCTCATTCCTCCACTGACCTAATTTCACAGCTGATTTCATCCTCTGACCTAATTACCATATAGCACAGCAAAACTCCAGCGTCAGTCTCAGCCTTTGTCTTCTCCACCTCATGAATCTATTCCACCCAGAATGCAGTTTTCTTTCAGTTCCATTTCATGTCTTGTTCACTCTCCTCACACCAAGTCCTACGATCACCTTCTATCAACTGCTCAACTTGTTTACAACCTTACAACCTTTAGTCTCTTACTCGGTTTCCTTTCTTTCCAGATCTGGTGGAGGATAAGATGTCTGTCCGTCTGTCTGTCTTTGTCTGTCTGCTCCTGTCTTTCTCTCACTCTGTGATGTTTCCAAGTCGGAGAAGAGGGAAAAAGAACAAGTCTTCCACTCCTGTCCCGAACCTCTCCAGACCTCTTCTGTTAACATCTCCTCTCCTGTCCACTTCCTGTCTGTCCACCTGTCCATCTCCGGCCCCTCCGGGCCAGTGTAGCACCTCCCACATTGCATACCAGCCAATTTTATTATCCAATCAGGATAAAGTATTTGCCATGGACAGAATGAGAAGGTTGTTGTTGGTCCCTAGAGGGGCGTCAGGGTCTTCCTCCTTTCCAGCGACTAAGTATTATGCACTTCGGTGTCTGCGTACTGTAGTTCCCTTTCCTTCCGCTTACGACAGTCCCATGAAGAACATGTCAACAGTGGACAAATTCAGTATGAGACATGTCTTTCCAATGCTTGTCTGGAAACACACTTCTGGTCGCTGTTTGAGAATGCTGGACTGGCCCAGACCTGCCATCTGAAAAACGATTTAAATCATAGGATGTTGTCAAGGAAACACAGAAAAACAAACATTGATCAAAGAATCAAGTGGCCATTGGATCAGTTGAACTGCCCCTTTCAGAGAGGCCTTGTCTGGTGACTGGATGACAACCCAGATTCAGACATTATCTAGTTACAACAACACGGATGTGATCCAAGAAGAGTCCTTGTCTGGTGACTGGATGACAACCCAGATTCAGACATTATCTAGTTACAACAACACGGATGTGATCCAAGAAGAGTCCTTGTCTGGTGACTGGATGACAACCCAGATTCAGACATTATCTAGTTACAACAACACGGATGTGATCCAAGAAGAGTCCTTGTCTGGTGACTGGATGACAACCCAGATTCAGACATGATCTAGTTACAACAACACGGATGTGATCCAAGAAGAGTCCTGTGTTGGACTTGTTGTGTACAGGCCATTTCCAAAGAAGGAAGAGCAACTTATTGTGAGAGTGACTATGAAACAAAAGCAGTAGACCGTTCAAAACATCATGGACTGATGTAGGGTTTATGTAGATTGTTCATTCTTTGTTCCTGTCTGTTGAGATGTGTTGAAATGTAGGAAGGGGGAGTTAGACCCTATGGTTTTGGGATCATATTTAAAATGCAGCAGAGACCGTAACTCAGTGTTTTCAACTGTAGATCTACCAACACAACATTCCACATAGTGTTAGTTAACAGAGCCTGTCTGTATGTGTCTGTATTCTATTTGCCACCTTCTTAAGAGGCCCAAAGTGTGTATGGTAAAGGAGGTTGAAACTCTGTGTGTGTGTGTGTGGTGTGTGTGTGTGTGTGTGTGTGAGCGTGTGTGTGAGCATGTGTGTGAGTGTAGGGTACCAAAATTCCAGTTACTATCCCAATATTTCCAAGTTTTCCGGAAATCCTGGTTGGAAGATTCCCGGAATTGTGAAGGAATAAGCAGGGAAATATGGAATCCTCCAACCAGGATTCCTGGAAAACCAGGGAATGTTGAAAAAGTTACTGGAATTTTGTGTGTGCGTGTGTGAGAGATTACGCGAGGAAGAGAGCAGGTGAATGAGAAAGGTACGTGTTGTGTTTGGGACAGTTATGCCCTTGTTCACCATGACACTCCTGCCAACAAAACACTGGTAGATAGTTTATAGATTTTTACTTCTAGAAAAAGTTATCTTTCTGCCTGGCTTTGTGCTCGGGAGCCAATGGCAGCACACTAACAAACAAATGGTTTGTATTGAATATGTAACAACCAACTTAAACGAGCACTAGCCCTACAGAATGTGGGAACACATATGCACATCTATTTGTATATACAGTATGTACAAGAAGATAATACTGAATGTTGAATACAATGTATGAAATTGTTTTAAAATGCAATGCTAATATTGCTTTGTTTGATCTGTTTCAACTAAGTATCTATCTGTCTCCTGCCATACAACTGTCCATCTCCTTTAAGCCATTCCTAGCTGTCCATCTATCTGTCTACCCGGCACACTGCCTAGTAAGCTAGCAATCTGGCCATCTATCTATTATTGCAGCTGTCAATCTAAATGCCATGTAAATATTGGACACTTATTGATAGGCTCTGAGCCTTACGCTGATGATGCTTCAGCACAGTGAGTTTGAAACGACCCCAGGACTCTTCCTCAGTGGAAATGTGATGAGATGAGGTGCATTGCTATTGACCAGGGCCCGTAGTGCACTGCTGGTGAAAAGTAGTGCACTATAAGGTAATCAGGTACCATTTGGGACACAACCTGGGGTCTGGTACACTAGGTGTATGGAGAGGTCTGTTTGATTCAGCTGAGTGTCTGTACTATGGCAGATGCACTATAGTTCCTCACCATATGTACAGAATGTGTACAATCTTTAGATGGTGGCCAGTTTGCTTGCGTTTTGAATTTAGGAAGCAGAGAAAACGCATCATATCCCATATTTTTAAACACTATCTTTTTAAGTAGACTATTGAAATAAACAATGTAGATGAATTGAAATGAAGGGGAAATAAAAGATTAAAGTCAAAAGTATTTCTTTCCTCTGGTTCCATTGTGTGAATATATCTGGGTTGCTATGACAATGGTGTCATTACTTGTGGCCAAGATGTATGTACTTTGCTCAATGTGTTTAATTATTGTTTAGTCATTCAGTAACTACTTCCTAAATGTGATTCACTATATAAGACTCTTAAAGGGAATCTTCAAGAGACTAGGAAAAAGTGTACATTGCTTTGTATTCTATGTTCTTGAACTTGGCCAACGATAATACTGTGCATTTACATTTTTTGACACCTTCTTTTCCGTAGATGTATTTCTAGTTTCTGACTTCATTGCACCTCATTCAATGTTCTCTTAAATGAAGATGAGGAATGGCAGTGGTCCACACTGCTCTCTGCAAGCCTGCACAGTCCCAAGACCTCTCCATCACGGTTGACAGCTCACAGCTTGTGCCATCAAACCCCTGCAACTTATCCAGAACGCTGCACCCAGCCTGGTGTTCAACCGTCCCAAATCCTCCCATGTCACCCTGCTCCTCCGCACACTCCACTGGCTTTCAGTCAAAGGTCGCGTCCACTACAAGACCATGGTACTTGCCTACGGAGCAGCAAGAGGAACTGCCCCTCCCTACCGTCAGGCTACGCTCAAACCCTACACCCCAAAACCGAGTTGAGGTCTGAACACAACGTCTCAAACCCTACACCCCAAAACCGAGTTGAGGTCTGAACACAACATCTCAAACCCTACCTCCTTAGAGTATCTCAGATAATCCCACCAATAATTGGGCATAAGATCAGCATTGGGCTGCCTGTGTAAACACATTCTAAGGATGTTATAAGTACGTTTCCATTATACTGTACGTCTGTACTGCAATGGATTTGCTGAAAGAGACAATAACAGCGGTGTAGTAAAATAATACGTCACTTTATTCCACACTTTCTGCCGTTGTTCACTTAGCATTTTGTGTGGATTTTTATCATACCGCTGGACCAACAAAATACGCCTCCAATAGGTCAGAATTCAACATCAAACATCCTAGATATTGACAGAAGGCATAGATCAGTGCCATACTACCAGGGCTAAGGCACAAAGGCAAATCATTTCATGAAATAAGAAAGGCAACAACAACAATAACAGTCATACAGTATTAACATTTATAATACACCTTTCGAGGGGTTGGGTTAAATGCGGAAGACACATTTCAGTTGAAGGCATTCAGTTGTACAACTGACTAGGTGTCCCCCCTTTCCCTTTCTTTTCCCTCTCCTTATGCCAAAAACAGATGCACCACTTAGCTTTCAGTTTCGGACCTTCAATAAGTCCTGTGTGGGTGTTTGTGTGATCTTGTTAATGGTGGAACTGTGTGCAACTGGCAATGTAAATTCTCCCTTTTGTGTTCCTTAAGCTGTGAAAGGATGTGTCTGTGTGTGTTTGTATATATACCATGGAACAATTTAATGTGTGGGGTGTACTAAATATAGTACCCTGGCATTTCTGGATGGGTCTGGCTCTGTAGGGCTGTCCATATTCTTTGAGAGGGGATTTGAGAAGTGTTCTGTTTGGGGGAGGGGTTGTGTTCATGGTGGAGTTGGTGTTTGGGGTCAGGCTGCAGGTTCCCCAGCGTCCCCCTTGGTTTTGGGTTCCTGCCACCAGTCTGCTACGAAGGACTCCTCGTAATCTCCTATCCCCTCAAACTCAGCGTCAGGGGGGGCCGAGGGAGCAGCCACCTCCTCTGGACTCACCACATCCTGCCACGGAACACAACACTGATTTACAGACATACAACAACACATCTACACTTCAAGATGAGGCTTGATTTCACTTGGACGTAATGCTAACACAATGTTGTCATCGTTCTCACACTTTCTTTGCCTTTCTCTTGGCTCTTATTTTCTTTCCCTATGAATCTCTCACTACTAGTGCATGCTGTAATTTCCTCTCCCTCCCGTTCTCCTTCTCGGTCCTCCTCTCCCCTCTCAGGTCTAAGCTGAGGCTGTGTGGTTCGCTGGGAGGGGCTGACCAGAGAAAAACACATGTGGCAGTGTCTGACACCTCCCAGCTACATACCACACTCCACTGTCGGAAAATACAATGCCCCTCTCTCTCCCTATCAATCTCAATCTCTCTCTCCATTTCTCTCTCTTCCAGCTACTGACCCTCTTTCAACCTCTATCCATCCCACTCTCTCTACAGTAGTCTCCCTCATAGATCCCCTGTAGTCAGAATCAGAATCAAAGTAAACACTGTGATTGACTGGTCCCTTCCCCCCCCCCACTTCTTTCCATGAAGTTCATTCAAACACTTTGCCGGCCATTTTTCAGTCACCTCGCACAAAACAAAGTAGCATACTAGCTATTATACCCGAAAAATTGTTCTGCACTTTGGAAATATTCTCGGCAACCCAAAAATCAAAATCTCGCCAGATTTGAAACGAACCAGACAATTTATTACAGTTGATTACTTCTGAGTTTAGTGCTTCTGCCCAGAATTTGTCCTGCACATAAAAACGGGTTTCCTCTGTTACTTCCATCTCCACCCCTTTGCAGGCAAGCCTTACCTCATCATCTGTCTGTAGGTAGTTCAGTGCAAACTCCAGCATTTCCCTCTGCTTGGTCGTTTGGTTAAAGTACCTCAGTGCCTCCTGCGCAACAAACGTGGCGCGTCAATATCATTGGTTGACACAAGAAGCAAGGAGAACACAAAGCTACAGCCCCCCCAAAAATATTTGCGCTTAGTTGTTTCCCTTTATTTGAATGCTCCTTTTCCCTCCAGTTAGCATACCATGAAGTATCTGCAGCACCACTAACTCCATTTGAACGATCGCAGTTTAAAGAAGGCCAATATGTTTCAGGGAGCTTTGTTGGTTTTATTTCATTGATGGCGTTGCAGCTGCTGTAAGTGCTGTACTGGTAGGGCATAACCAAGAAATCATAGGACCTAAACCTTTTCAATTTGAATATCAAATATTTTAATTGCCACCTTTTGTAGGGAGTTGGTGTTCACACAATAGCTATATGTCACAGCTTTCCTTTTCTTGGTTTGTGTGGAGCTGTGGTGCTCCCCATAGCATATTTTAGTAAGGAAACAACAGCTAGGCCATACCCCGAATCTGAAACTATTACACACCTTGTTTGGAATCAGGTTCAGGAATGAGGTTAATCTGGGTAAAGTTTATTACCATAATTCTAAATCAGTGGTATTCAAACTTTTTCAGCCAGAGCCCCATTTTTTACATGAACAAATAACCTTTAATTCATTGCATTTTCATCTCTCATCAAAATGAAAAGAAACCAATAAATACATTTACTCAGTTTTTTTTGGGGGGTCCCTTCAGATTATCTTTCGCCAAAACGTTTGTGTATTGTCCCATACAACAAAAATTGCCCATCCCACTGCGTTTCTCAGGGTCGCGACCCTGACTTTTAATACCACTGTTCTAGATGATGGTTCGTATTAATCAGAAATGACATGTTCAGTCTTGACAGGGCACATCGGGATGCTGAGTTAGGCGCGAAGGTTATATAAAGCTAACGGGTTTACTCACCGGGCGAGGCAGGAAGTGCGTCTCCTCCAGGCCCCACTGTTCTCGGTAGAAGCGGTAGTACACCATGTTCTGCTGCATCACCTGGTCGTTAGCGTCAAACAGCATGTAGCTGGCCGCACACGGAGCCGCGTTACGCACGTCGTTCACTGCACACAGGGAGGGAGGGTCCTCTGACAACTGCATAACAACTTTCTACTCAAGTAATGTAACTACACAGTGTTATTACATTGAATAGTTGCTGTACTATTTTGGGTCATGAAATGCAAGTGCAGTAGAGTTCGGAGCTCTATCGAGGTGTGACACTTTCATGCCCTTACGTTTATAGTAGGCAAACTGAAGGTAGTGGTACATGGTAGCCACAAACTTTTCCACAAAGAAACCACCGACGTTGGGTTTCAGGTTCTCCTCACACTTCACTTTACACTTCAGAACTTCGGTGTAGAGATCTGAGAGAGAGAGAGAGAGAGAGAGAGAGATTATACTGCTATGACTCGAGTCTCTGCCCTCTCAATTGGGACCATGAGTAGATGAGGGTTTGTCAGACACTCACCTGCCAGTGTAGGGTAGAAGTCTTTGTACTCTGTGACCTCATATGACCCTTCGCAGCCTGCCAGGCAGAGGTCGTACATTTTGAGGTACTCCGTAGTGGCCTGCTCCATGTCCCGAGAACTGGCGCTGAAATCTCCAGAGTTATACAGTTTCACAGCCTTCAGGAACACAGGCTGGAGTACAGAAAGGACAAATCAAAGTGTTAGAGACACTAGACATGGGCTGAAAGGACAACAGCCAGGGGTCAGAAAGGACAGCACAGTTAGAGACAGTAGATATGCGCTGAAAGGACAGGAAAGGAGGGATGCCAAGTAGGGGGACTGGGGGAAACATAGCACGCAGTTGCAGAACAACAACCAACATTTGAATAGAATTCGAACCTACATTCTATTCAGAGACTTTTTGCTAACAGTTGTGAAGAAATACTATAGTATTTCTCAGCCATTCATGTTTAGACTGAGAAAGCCATCGATAACATACTAACCAACACATATTTTCAATGAATAGTTTGAGTACTGTGTCCAGGTGGACCTTCGCGCTTCAGCAAAGAAAGGAAAGGAGGGGTGCTCAACAACAATGACAAAAATCATGAGAATAGCTTACCAAGAAAAACGTCCAAAAGGACTAATTCGAGGTAAAAAAAAGGGAGTTGAAGCACTCGGAAGAAAAGGCAGAGATTGATTTAGTTTTGCTGACTTTAATCCATTGTACAGCAACTCCTTTTTATCTCGAATTAGTCCTTTTGGAAGTTTTTCTTGGACAGCCATTAGTTCTACTACCGTGCCAGGTGACGGGTATCAGAGATAGTTGTGATGTATATGGGGGCTGGTTGTGAGCTGACCTCACACTGACCTCGTAGGGCCGCTCCTCGTGGTCGATGAGGTACTCGTCCAGCTCAAACAGGGTCTTGTAGTAGTTCATGTTCTTGGAGATGAAGGGGTCTTCTGGGTTCTTCTGGAGGAATGTGTGGGCCGCTGACACGGCCCTCTCTATGTTGTTTAACTGTGGGAGAGAGGGGATACAGAATGTATCATCATTATTGTTATGGGTCATATAGGGTCCAGTAGTCTGATTGGTCGGTCTTGGCTCCCAGGTACTTAGTGTCATCGTTGGATGACTTCTACAGACACTATCTCTCGTTCTAATGAATGCCTAGCTGAAGCAAGGGGTTCTCTACATGCAGCAGGTCTTGCTAACACTAGTTAGTCCTCAGAATAGCATGGCTTCTAACCTCAAATCACCTCACCAACTGCTAGGAGGTGTGCTTCAGCCACTGACTCAATATGGCTTTAAGGCATGTGCTGAAATGATCAACTGTCAATCAACACTTTTGGCAGTAAGGAGAACACTGTTTGTCTATATTCAAAGATTACTATGTGGTAGCTAAGCCTGGCAATTGTCAAGAGCCCATGCTGTGTAGATTCAAACAGTGTTCTTGGTCTGTTTTATGGAGGAGGGTTTTTGGAATACTGACGTATATCTGAACAAGTGAAGAAACAGAGCCATGAGATCACCAGTTTGGCTGACACACGCACCTGGAACACCTATGAGATCGTCTGGATGTGAATAGAGGCAGATGCTGATCTGAGAAGATGCTCTCCTATGGAGGAGTGGGCTTGCCTGAGGAAACATTCCGATTATAACACTCACGTGTGCGCACAGGCTGTAGAAATGGTTGTACACGTATATTTTACGCACATTCCAATGGCACGCGTTTGGCTTACTTTCACTTTAAATGTAAATTCTCTTTATTTTTGCAGGGGGAACGCTGTTGATTTGCCTGCTTGGTATTCTACCTCATGTGGTGTTTGCTTTGGTAGAAAATAATAAGGCGATTGTTCTTACTGGGGGACTGTTTAACGGGGCGCTGTTAGAGAGACGTGGCATGTGTGTTAAACTCCTTAGTTTGCAGCATTCTTAACAGGTGGGCTGGGGAAAGTCTACGAAAAACTTGATTGTTTCACGCTTGTGTCACAGTCTTGCTCATGGAAAACAAGCTACTTAATATTTGATATTTCTTCAGAAGTATCAGGCTATGACATTAGCCTATGTAAATATCGGCCTATTGCGTATTCGTTTTACGCATAAAGGTGTATTAGGTGTGTCAGGGCAGGTTGTTACATTTAGATGATAATATTATAATGAAAAATATATTCCACATTTCCTAAGATTCTTACAATTATGCCTATTATCTACTAAAGGGAAAACCCACGGTGATCATCAGTATTATAGACATGTAGACATTTGTAAACCGTTATTTGGGTATCTTACCGTGAATGTATTTAACATCCACACCCATCCAGCAGAATAACTATTTGATCTCACCTGGTAGTAAGCATATTGTATGTACCGGTAGGGTACCCTCTTCTCAAAGGCTTCCAGAACATCTCTCTTTGGGTAGGCTACTGTAAACACTGGAAATGTTGTTTTGCACTTTTTAAGGCATGACGCCCGGAGTAAGAAATGCCGCATGATGCGGAGACTGCTGTCCGCGAAGAGGGTATCATTGTCCCGACTGACAGTGCTACAGTTCTGGCTGCAAAATGCTTCGCTGTCTTTCAGGAGCCGGTGAAGACGCAAACTCAATTCCAGGTACTTGATGCTGTCCCTCCAGTTCTGCGCTGCATACTGGTCCAGAGCATGTCCATACGCAGATTCAAGTGGCATTAGGTCGTTCTGTGGGAAACTCTTAAAGCTATATTTCTCATACTGGGCTTCGACCAGAACCGGAGCGACCAAAACTACACAGAAACAAAATGAAAGCCAGGTTTCTTTAACGTTTGTAGGGGCCATTGTGCTTATTCTTTATTATGCCCTCTGTTTCTCCAACCAAATACGATTTCGGGATAATTTCTCCAGGGTTTTCTTCACCAGTAAATGGTCATGTCTGTTTACACGTACAGAGCCTTGGCACGGCTTGGAGAGACGGAGAGGAGGGGACAGAAATGTCAGGGTTCCCCTGCAGGAGTTTCACAAGGAGTCAGTCGGAGGCAGTGATTTCGGGGTTAGGTTAGTCCCTGGGTCATAACGCCCTCAATATTTTTGGAATTAACATTGACCAAGTTACAGTAGAATACAACAAAAAACTTTATTGATTGGCCGATGGTAGGCCCTACATTATTTATATATATATATATATATATGGAGCAAAATAAGACACTGGAAAAAAGTGCATAAAATATGTAAATTAAGACTGTGTGGTGGTCTAATAAGGAATATGCTATTATTGCCATATTTAAACATCTAAAGCAAATACTTTTTCACAGATTCGACAACTCTTCAATGTTGTCTTTGCATGCGTAGGTTTGTTGGATCTAACGAACATTCCAGCGAGCATGTTGGAACATGGAATGCCAGATGAGATGGTCACGGAGAGGGGTGTGATTTTTATTTTTAACAGTGAAAATATGAGCAGCAAATTAACATAGGCCTATTTGTAAACGTTAGATACATAACAGTTCATATTTAAATAGAGAAGCTGTCCAAAGGTTGGAATTTAGGACCTGCGAGAACGTCATTCTGGGCCTTTCTTTTTCCGACTCAGCCAGATGGGCGCCTCCCGGTTAAATGAGCTTCTCTATAGAAACGGGTGGGGTATTCCCACACAGTGCAAATAACCCTCACTCACTGTCTATGTTCGATAGGCATACAAATAATAAGTCTTTGTAAACAGTATATCACAAACGTTATTACATAGTAGGCCTACGCTAAATAACGCTTTATTATAGGCGTAGGCTATGCTTTAAATCCTTTCCTCCGGCTTGCGCTCGAGTCATATACCTAGGCCTGTTATATATGGCGGAGGGCGACTTTACACGTTTACAGAATTCCTCTAAAAAGGAGGGGGTGAATTGGATTCACACCTCCCCTTTCCGAATGAGCTGAAGCTACGTCCGCACTTCTCTCTCTCTCCATCCATAGACGGTAACCAACGGAGAAGTCATCTGTCCATTTCTCATACTTTAACAAAACACCAAAGAATAGGTTTATAATGGAGTCAATATTTGCGTTAATTTTTCTCTGTGTAACGGGAACCCATGTAAGCTGTAGCCCGGGCCCATTAGAAGACGTGGTTATTGATCGGTATGACATTCCAAGAGTTTGTCCCAGAGAAGTGCAAACAGGAGATTTCGTCCGTTATCATTACAACGGTACCTTCACCGACGGCAAGAAGTTCGATTCAAGGTAAGCTACGACGCACGACTCGCTTGTATAGGTCTGTTGACATAGCTTTGATGCTCTTCTGCACTATCTGATTCCTGTGCAAATAAATTCTGTGTCGGCTGGGGGACATTTTTTGTTCGTTTGACTATATGGTCTCACGCAGTTTGCCTGTTGCAGACGTGTCCGGTCTCGAAATTTGCAGCACCTCTAAGCAACCATTTTGAAACTTTGAAGACCCTGTGATTCACATATACATTGCAACTTTGCCCCTGCGCTGTGCATTTCTGCACAGATACTTTGCAGCTGCCGTGTGCGTTAGTGCCTCCCCGAACGAGACCTATGTGGCGCTCTCCACAATATCGTTCAATACGGGGTTTACTATTGCGACATGCCACGCAGACTCAATGCAGGCGAACAGCTGCAGTCAGTTCGTTGACAGGCTAGGCCTAGGCGACATCTTAAAATGCATTATTTAGGCCTATTCGGTTATTTTACGATGGCCTACTTTTGTATTTTGATCATGACTTATTTCATTCTTTGCACATAACCCATTCAGATATGGTTAGATACATGGTTTACAACCAGTTAACATTAATATAATAATAGGAATAGAATAACTTTAGTAGACCAAGCCTACCATTGAAATAAGTATAATATGTGTACTCTTGAGGAATGTCACTTCTTTTCTCTCTCCGCCTCTCTTCTACCCATCCCCCCCCTCTTCAGTCATGAACGTGGTGCACCCTTCAGTGGCCAGGTGGGACTGGGGCGTCTCATCACTGGTCTGGACAGGGGAGTTCAGGGCATGTGTGTCAATGAGCGCAGAAAAGTTACCGTCCCCCCACACCTTGCCTATGGAAGCATAGGAGCAGGTAACAACTCATTTCATTCACGTATATGACCTTTACATAGGGCCTGGCGACAGGTAGTGTGCCCTGTACAAACTAAATTCCACAAATAGTTATCCTCTGATGTTGGCCTCAATCATATATTCCAGTGGCTCACAATGATTTCCCAACCTGTCTCTCTCTCTCCTAGGTGATGTGATCCCTGCTGACACTGTGTTGGTGTTTGACGTGGTTCTGCTTGACATCTGGAACACAGAAGACAAGGTCCAGACACGCAGCCTCAGCAAACCTGAGAGCTGCAAGCGCCTCGTGGAGGCTACTGACTTCATCCGTTATCACTACAACGGCACACTGCTGAACGGCGTGTCCTTCGACTCCAGGTGGGGTCCATATCTACTCTCAGTCATGCTGTATGTGTGTGTGTGTGTGTGTGTGTGTGTGTTAACCGTTCTGTCCATGTCTCTTTCAGCCACTCTAGGAACGGCACCTATGACACGTACGTGGGCATGGGCTACCTCATTAAGGGCATGGACGAGGGTCTGATCGGCATGTGTGTGGGAGAGACACGCACCATCATCATCCCACCCTTCCTGGCCTATGAGGAGAAGGGATATGGTAACTACTAGTAACCACTGTTTATAACCCCTAGCCTATAAACTATGCTGAAGATTACAAGGTCAAGACAACAGGATTCTAATTTCCCATAACTCTTTGCAATTAATGGGACCAGCATTGCTAGTTAGCAACAGCTCTAGTAATCAATTGCTGGTCCCATGAATTAGTTTATTTTCGAAAGCTTCCGCATGGAATTATTACATTGTCTTTTTTAACCTAGCCTATGATGAGAAGGGATATGGTAACTACTAGTAACCACTGTTTAGAATCCCTAGCCTATGATAACTACTAGTAACCACTGTTTATAACCCCTAGCCTATGATGAGAAGGGATATGGTAACTACTAGTAACCACTGTTTAGAATCCCTAGCCTATGATAACTACTAGTAACCACTGTTTATAATCCCTAGCCTATGATAACTACTAGTAACCACTGTTTAGAATCCCTAGCCTATGATAACTACTAGTAACCACTGTTTAGAATCCCTAGCCTATGATAACTACTAGTAACCACTGTTTATAATCCCTAGCCTATGATGAGAAGGGATATGGTAACTACTAGTAACCACTGTTTATAATCCCTAGCCTATGATAACTACTAGTAACCACTGTTTATAATCCCTAGCCTATGATAACTACTAGTAACCACTGTTTATAATCCCTAGCCTATGATAACTACTAGTAACCACTGTTTATAATCCCTAGCCTATGATAACTACTAGTAACCACTGTTTATAATCCCTAGCCTATGATAACTACTAGTAACCACTGTTTATAATCCCTAGCCTATGATAACTACTAGTAACCACTGTTTAGAATCCCTAGCCTATGATAGCCCTTCTTACATCAGCTGAAAAAAGTGCTGTACAGAAATGCAATGCAGGTGTAGAAGCACGGTGGCTAAAAACTCTGAAAGGCCAAAACCTAGGAAGAAACCAGGCTATGAGGGGTGGCCAGTCCTCTGGCTAGCCAGGATGGAGATGAGAAACCAGGCTCTTATAATCCCTGCCAGGTGGAGATGAAAACCAGATAATCCCAAGATGTTCAACTAAGTAATGATGAGAAGGGATATGATAAACTACTAGAACCACTGTTTATAATCCCTAGCCTATGATAACTACTAGTAACCACTGTTTATAATCCCTAGCCTATGATAACTACTAGTAACCACTGTTTATAATCCCTAGCCTATGATAACTACTAGTAAAAACTGTTTATAAAATCCCTAGCCTATGATAACTACTAGTAACCACTGTTTATAAACCAGGCTATGAGGGGTAGCCTATGATAAAACTACTAGTAACCACTGTTTATAATGATGAGAAGGGATATGATAACTACTAGTAACCACTGTTTATAATCCCTAGCCTATGATAACTACTAGTAACCACTGTTTATAACCCTATTTTACCCTTATTTAACTAGGCAATAAATTCTTATTTTTAATGACGGCCTAGGAACAGTGCCTTGTTCAGCGGCAGAACAACATATTTTTACCTTGTCAGCTCGGGGATTCAATCTTGCAACCTTTCGGTTACAAGTCCAACGCTCTAACCACTAGGCTACCTGCCGCCCCTATGATGAGAAGGGAACTACTAGTAACCACTGTTTATAATCCCTAGCCTATGAGAAGAAGGGATATGGTAAACACTATTTATAACCCCTAGCCTGGGCCCTTAACAGCTGATAAAACAGGAAGTGTATAGTAGGCTACATAGAGTTTAGAGTCTAGAGATGTTTATTCAAGTGTCACTCCATAACAACAGTTGCCGAGACATATTACAGATGGAAAACTATGTTGTGGACCAACCCCTCTGAGGAAGTAAGATTTGCATTGGGCTGTGTACAGATAATATAACGGACTCCAAACACCCATCCTCCTCTTCCAGGCACCGTGATCCCATCCCAGGCCACCCTGGTGTTTGAGGTCTTCATGATCGACCTGTTCAACCCTAAGGATGACATCGCCGTGGTGGTCAAGGAGGTGCCTAAGACCTGCACCCGTAAAACCGTGGTGGGAGACTACATCCGTTACCACTACAACGGTACCTTCCAGGACGGCTCTGGCTTTGACACCAGGTAGGAACGTGTTAGGTACATCTACTGTCTGTCAAACCAAGACTTGTGTGAGTCAATAGTGAGTGTGGAGACCGACTCTAATTTGCATTTGCTATGTTTCCTCTTCCTGCAGCTACCAGCGCAACAGCACATACAACACCTACATTGGCATGGGCTATGTGATCCAGGGCATGGACAAGGCCCTCCAAGGGTTGTGTATCGGAGAGAAGAGGCGTGTCATCCTTCCTCCTCACATGGCCTATGGGGAGAAGGGAACTGGTGAGTATGTGGTTCTGTGGCATTGGCCAAAGGTTTTGGGGTGGGAGGAGTCAGAGTTGCATTTACACATTATTGTCCAGTGCCCACGATGAGTCATCTCCCTACTCCTATTCAAATTCCTTTCTTCTTCTTTTTCTCCCCCCCCCCCACCACCACTCTAGGAGACATCATCCCTGGCTCGGCCGTGCTGGTCTTCGACATCCACGTTATCGACTTCCACAACCCTAAGGACCTCATTGAGATCAAGGTGACCAGCAAGCCCGAGAAGTGCAACCTGACCAGTGAGGTGGACGACCTGATCCAGTACCGCTACAACTGCTCCCTGATGGACGGCACCCTGCTCTACTCCTCGTGAGTAGGAGCGCCTCCTGTCCATCGCACCGCCATACTGCAACGCCACACTGCAACGCCTGATCCAGTCATGTAATCTAATCACCCCTGGCTACTTGTCTGACTGATATCACTAGGCCTCCACGCCAACAGACATGAAGACTTATCGGCTATGTATGTTGTGTAGAAATTCAAATATAACCAAGATATAGAAACCAGCCATATATATAACTATATACTGTATCTTACATATTATATACATCTTAATGTAGAAAGTATAGGGCTACATACTTAATTCCTACTGACTGATCGCATGTTGGAGCATCGTCCAGGGCCTTGATCAATATCTCCCTCCTCTTCCAGGGACCACTATGAGAAAGCCCCCATCACCACCCTGGGAGCCAACAAAGTGATTGAGGGTCTGGACGAGGGCCTGAGGGGCATGTGTGTGGGAGAGAAGAGGGTGGTGATCGTCCCACCCCACCTGGGACATGGAGAAAATGGAGGTGAGTGAACGGACTAGTCATGGATCACTTTCATCTTGAAACCCAGAACCAAATCCTGCATGGAGATATCTTGCATTTGGACATGACATTATTCAGACACTGTCTCAATGTCTCTCATCGTGCTCTCCCCTCCATGTCCCTGCAGCCAAGGGCGTTCCCAGCAGTGCCGTGCTGCACTTTGAGCTGGAGCTGTTGGACCTGCAGAAGGGAGTGCCTGACGGCTACATGTTTGTGTGGCTGGGGGACAGCCCGGATCCCCTGTTCCCTGCCATGGACCTCAACAAAGATCTATCTGTCCCTCTGGAGGAGGTAAGATAACACACGCCAGACATTTAGCATGATCCATCAATCGAAGTCAGGATTCACCCGATACATTCTGCCCTTTGCTTGGTAAGGCGCTGGTGCTGGTAGCATCCTTGTGTAGGTCAGGACAAGTCAGGTGACCATCTAAACCTGCAAATATTCTTCAAGTGGTGTCGCTCTTGAAAGGACAACTCTTCATATTTCTCTCTGCTCTCCCTCTCTCTAGTTCACAGCCTTCATAAACATCCAGGTGGCAGAGGGCACAGGTCGCCTGAGGCCAGGGATGGATGCCGGCGGCATCATCAAGGACATGTTCAACAACCAGGACCGCAACAGGGATGGCAAGATAGTGGCTGAGGAGCTCAAACTGAAGGTGGAGGAGGATTCTGACAAGGCCAGACATGAGGAGTTGTGAGGGGGTACTGTCGAGCCAGGCGGAAGGGTGCGGGGGGCAGAGAGAGACACAACAGACTGACAGACAGAATCTATGCAATTAGGGGGTTGCTAACTAGCGGAGCTCTTAAATACATTTTATTATGTAGTAAACACAGGAGGTTGGTGTCGTTTTAATTGGGGAGGACAGGCTCGTGGTTACGGCTGGAACGGACTAAGTTCAATGGTATCAAATACATCAAACACATGGTTTGATGCCATTCCATTTGCTCCGTTCCAGCCGTTATTATGAGCCGTTCTCCCCTCAGCAGCCTCCACTGGTTGAATATGACCCAAAATGGTCCATACTTATTTAAACGAAGGACTGCCTCCCATGTGTTGTAAATTGCCTTATGAAAATGTGGTTCATCTGTACTTTTTATAAATAACTTATTCTCATCAGCCTCATTATGTTTGACTCTGAGAAACATTTTGCTAAAAGCACTTTCATTGAACTACCTTGTCAGCCATTTGGGATGGTCCTTCTTCCCAGGATGCAATGCAGTTGGCTTCAAAATGGCTGATAGGAATAAACAGCCGTCTCCCACTCCTCCCCTTCTTCCCAGATAATGATTTTAAGACTGTAGGTTGTATATTTTAAGAGTGGATATTTTGTGCAATACAAGATTTTGTAAGTGCCTTCCTTGCATTGTAGAACATACATCACAAAAAACATGTTTTCTAAAAATAAAAAAAACGATAAAAAATGCATCGTTTCCTGTGTTTGGGATCCATGTTCCTTGTCTAGGGATTGTGTAGGCTGGGAATAACATTAGTATAGAGTTCCCTGGGAATGGCATTAGTGGTGATTACAACATTTTGGCATGTTTTACAAAAAGGAAATAGACCTAGATGAAATGAAACGAGGGTTCCGTGGCCACATTTTATTTACAGTTGTGGAGAGGTTATCCTGTTATGCCTACATATCTCATACAGGCGGAAAAATACAATCTAGTGACACTCAGTCGAGGATGTAGTTGACACTGTCCCCTCAGTAGCACACGTCACAAGAGAAATGTATGACCTGATTCTTGCGCACTGTACAAGTGACATCACCATTTAATATGAAGGGAGTTCCACTTCAAATCTTTAAACATGTAACTGGGTGAAACTATAATTTGGCAAAACATACTAATAATAGCAATAGAATCAGATGCCATGGCTTTACCAAAAACTAAAAACCTCTTATGTGGCAATGAAATGTTTTGCCATCATACAAAAAAATTAAAAGTACTAAATATTCAGATGTTCTTCACCATAGACCGAATAGGTCAACCATTACTTTCACAGGACTCGAAAAAAGGCAACTATTGGCCTCGAAAAGATCAAACATAAAACTACGCTGTTTTACAGAAAGTGATGGCATTTCAGAGAAAATACAAACACGCCAAATATTCACGGACTCATGTACTTTCAATGTATTAAGGCTGAAGGTGGATGGATTCTTTGAGACCAGCATGGAGTGATACTGTAAATGTCAATATATACACATGGCTCTAATTACTATTACTTTGACCACATGGTGGCACTGTGGCGCCAAAAAAGTCCCTTGTATAAAAACGTAGCCACGCACACAAACCTATGCCATAATACCGAGGCACAGTATCACCAGATTCCATACTGATGACATCCACATAAAACAGTAGTCTGTTATTAAGATCTGAAAGTAAATAAGCGTCTAACATGAACATAATTTACTGTAGTCACTCTCGTAGAATAGACACTTTTCAAGAAAAATAGGGAGAGGAGAACAAAGTCTTTACGAAACAAAAAAAGACAGTGTGTATAGAACACTAAGATAAGACAGTGGCGTTTCAAACTGACAAGGTAAAAGTACAGTTAGATTTGACCTTTATCCTGTCTTCTTTCCCTTTATATGACAAAGATATGTCCCACAAGACAAACAAACCGTAACTCCTTCACCTTTCATCTATACAGAGAAGACAACAACATCTAGATCCATACAACAGTTTGGACACACCTACTCATTCCAGTGTGTTTCTTTATTTAAAAAACAACAACTATTTTCTACATTGTAGAATAATAGTGAAGACATCAAAACTATGAAATAACACATATGGAATCATGTATTAACCAAATCAAAATATATTTTATATTTGATATTCTTCAAAGTAGCCACCTTTTGCCTTGATGACAGCTTTGCACACTCTTGGCATTCTCTCAACCAGCTTCATGAGGTAGTCACCTGGAATGCATTTCAATTAACAGGTGTGCTTTGTTAAAAGTTAATTTGTGGAATTTCTTTCCTTCTTAATGCGTTTGAGCCAATCAGTTGTGTTGTGACAAGGTAGGGGTGGTATACAGAAGATAGCCCTATTTGGTAAAAGTCCATTTTATGGCAAGAACAGCTCAAATAAGCAAAGAGAAATGACAATCCATTATTGTTTTAAAATATGAAGGTCAGTCAATGCGGAAAATATCAAGAACTTTGAAAGTTTCTTCAAGTGCAGTCGCAAAAACCATCAAGCGCTATGATGAAACTGGCTCTCATGAGGACCGCCACAGGAGAGGAAAACCAAGAGTTACCTCTGCTGCAGAGAATAAGTTCTTTTAGAGTTACCAGCCTCAGAAATTGCAGCCCAATTAAATACTTCTCAACATCAACTGCATGAATCAGGAGGAGGAGACTGCATGGTCGAATTGCTGCAAAGATACACTACTAAAGGACACCAATAAGAAGAGATTTGCTTTGGACCAAAAACACGAGCAATGGACATTAGACTGGTGGAAATCTCCTTTGGTTTGAGTCCAAAGTTGAGATTTTTGGTTCCAACCACTGTGTCTTTGTGAAAACAGATGTTCTCTGTATGTGTGGTTCCCACCGTGAAGCATGGAGAAGGTGGTGTGATGGTGTTTTGCTGTCTGTGATTTATTTAGAATTCAAGGGACACTTAACCAGCATGGCTACCACAGCATTCTGCAGCGATACGTCATCCCATCTGGTTTGTGCTTAGTGGGACTATCATGTATTTTTCAACAGGAAAATGACCCAACACACCTCCAGGCTGTCTAAGGACTATTTGACCAAAAATGAGAGTGACGGAGTGCTGCATCAGATGACCTGGCCTCCACAATCACCCAACCTCAACTCCATTGAGATGGTTTGGGATGAGTTGGACCGCAGAGTGAAGGAAAAGCAGCCAACAAGTGCTCAGCATATGTGGAAGTCCTTCAAGACTGTTGGAAAAGCATTCCAGGTGAAGCTGGTTGAGAGAATGCCAAGAGTGTACAAAGCTGTCATCAAGGCAACGGGTGGCTTCTTAGAAGAATCTCAAATCTATTTTGATTTGTTTAACACTTTTTTGGTTACTACATGATTCCAAATGTGTTATTTCATAGTTTGAATGTCTTCACTATTATTCTAAAATGTAGAACATAGTAAAAATAAAGAAAAACCCATGAATGTGTAGGTGTGTCCAAACTTTTGACTTCTACTGTATATTCCTCATATGTAGACATATCACCAGTAACATTTCTCTCCCCATGAACCCAATACACATTTACCAGATGGGAAAGTCACCTAGTTTTCCTGTCCCATTTCAGTTGGACTATTGACGGTTCGTAAACAATTCAGAATGTGATAGTAGGGTTGTCGAGTAAATCGAATCAAATTGTAGGACTGTAAAGGATGTTGCTCTCAAGTTGTAAGTGTTCAACAAGGATTCAACTGGAGGAGCGTGGAAGGGAGACTCCAAAACACAGTCTGGGATCCATCCCAGCGGCCCACACAAACAGCCATTGGAGGTTTAGTAAAAGACAAACCAAAAACAATACCATTCTGACTTGACTCATGGTATCTCACTACTGGCACTTCCTGAGCAAGAGCTTCCTAAACCAGTACGACATACTTCCTGTAGCGTCGGAAGGCTCATTACTGATTGGCCAGTGAGATTAATTTCCTGGACTGGTCACTTGGTGCTGGTGAGGTGGAGCAGCAGGGCGTTCAGCACTTCCATGGTCTCATCCTTCACCAGCACGATGTCATAGGCATTCAGGTAGGACGTCTTCCTCTCCTCCACCTGAGAAAGATCATGTCGAGGGGGAACGGTTAACAAGGGATCAATGTCCAATGACATTTAAACAGTGCTTGAATAAGCTGACTGTGCATTAAAACAAGCACTCAATTGCCTTAAAACAATAAAACTTCAGAGTAAAAACAAAAACATTTCTTTTTTGCGTGGTTGAGGGTTTATTAGGTGAAAGAGAGAGCTTTGGTGTACGTGTAGCCAGTACTACCGTACCTTGTCGTTGAGGAAGCCGATCTTGAGGATGTTCTCCATGCTGTGCACCCCATCAGCCATGGTCAGGTCCCCCAGAGAGTCTCCCAACAGCAGGACGTTGTGGCGTGACTTGAGCTCCTGGAAGTGGCCCGTGTTCAGCAGAGCTCCCTCCCTCTTGTTATAGATGTGGATCAGCTCCCCTTTGAAGGCCTTCAGCACTCCCTGAGAATGAGGGACACCAATGGGTTAAATCCTCATTCAAACCACTAACCTTTCACCCAGTCTTTGCGTGGTCACTAGCATAGGAAAAGCACATTTAATGCAATGAAACGAAGCGTTTTCATGACAACCCCCTCTATCCCACTCAATTCCATAGAGGCTACCTGTATCGTATATACTGTGGTTTGTGTGTCAGCGATAGCCTACTCACAGTCTCATCAAAGTCCATGTAGTTGGAGAAGACCTTGACGTTGGGGTGAAAGACCCCGGCCTGGCGGATCACCTCCTCCAGCACGTCTCCTAGCCCAGCAGAGAAGATGAGCAGAGGGATGCTGTGCTCCTGCAGGTGGTCAAAGAACAGCTGGTAGCCCTCCCTGGGGAGACAGCGGCATAGATAGCGCTGTAATCACTACCATTACAGTCATCATCCTGGTCGTCATTAACATTATTGACTTGATAAGGCTTCATCATTTGGTACCATACTGTGCTATCGATGACTTTACGCTACTAAACAGCCATAATTGTGGCTTGGCAACAGTAGCAGGGTCTTCTCACCTGAGCATAGCATCGGACTCCTTCACCACATCCTGCAGCAGGTCTTTCCTGATGCGCTGCTGCACCAGAAGAGTATGGGCTTTAGTCCACCTACGGGATGAACGGCACAAGGGGATTGGTTAACCCGATCAGTCCCGAGACCCCAGCGAAAATCGTCTTTTCATTTATCTGACTTTCATTTATCTGCATGTCCAGCCCTTATATTTAGCCTCACAGTGAAGTGCTTTTCCATGTTATTTTTCAGGACAACCAGGGCTACAAGTAGAACACAGAACAACTTGACAGAAACAGTTCCATTCATGAGTTTATTGACACATGTCAAAAAGAAAAGAAGGTCTGCTGAAGCAAAAAAAAAAAACGGATCAAAATTAATTTATATGAATGCTGTAGAGAAATAGTTTGGTCAGTGGGGAATGAATATCCAAACGGTCAATGACAACTGTTTGGAGTTGTGAGCTATGTGAGCTTATTACAGTATTATAGACACTATGTCCTAGGATTTCCTATGACCTTCTGTGTAGAAGAACCCCTTACGTTCGCGCCATAGAGCAAAATGTGTGTGTTCCGTAAGAGTCTCAGCTTTTCACACAGACTAATGGTTGGATGCAGAAGAATAAGACGAATCCGATTGGTACAAGCCAGAAGTCAAACCCAGAAGTCAAAAAACGCGGCAGGATTACAGTGGGACTCATTGGGTAAATGAGACCGCAGGGAGGTGCCTATGTCTGATGTAGAACAGAGGGTATTGGTCAGTTTGACAGCAAAGTGATGCGTTCCTGGTCTAGAAGGGCAGTGATTGGCTCAGAGAGAGCTGTGACTCACCACTCCACCATGAGGGGCAGCTTCTCCTCCGCTGTCCGTTTGGAGTCGATCTCTATGGGGTAATATGTGTTGAGCAGGTCCTTCAGCTGAACGGAGGGAGAATGGACAACACTCAGAAAGGGAAAAACTGGCTAGTACGCATCTAGAAAAGACACAGTTATATGTAAAGCAATGAATCTTGTGTCATCGTTTTTCTAATCTACACAAATGTATCTGCCAAATCAGAAGAAGTTCTGTGGTCTAGTTGTTTTTCTGATGACATTTGAAATATACCTGTGCTTTGCACTCCTCACTGATGAGCTTGCTGTTGTCCAGGATATCTATAAAAATAATACTGATGCAATCATCATTCTCGTGGGCTTGTCGGAAAAAAACCATCAGTGACAAGATATTGACCCCTTAACTCTGCGTACACATTGGTATCTTCTCCGTACAATCTATCCCAGCTTTTGTACTTACTGTGACTGGTAGGGCACCGCTTCCCATTGTAGGCAAACCGTGTGAGGGTCATGTCAAAGTCTGAAATGACCTGAAAAAGCAAGAGACATTGTCAGCATATTATCAAGCAAACCTCTCAGGATGGAACTAGGAGAATTACATCGAAACACGTGGGTGTGGTATCCATAGGATGACGTATACAATCCCAATTGAATAGGATCTCTGTGGTGGTACCTGAATCTTGCTGGTGCCAGCCTTCTGCATGGTCTTGATGATCTCCTCCACCCTGGGAGGGTCCCTCATACACACTGAGGGACTGGACAGCTCTGGGATCTATGGAGGGAGACAAGTAGTGAGGAGAGAGAAAAACAGAATAACTAAATACTACAGCACTCTATTTTTTTTAAACATTTTAGCAGACACTCCTATCCAGGAGCAATTTAGCACCTTGCTCAAGGGCACATTTTTTCACTGATTTACCACAAAGCAATTTACCACAGAAATTTAGGCAGCCAACTTAGTTTGTAATAACTAACGTTAACGTTACGTTTGATAGCTAGCTAGCCATCAGTCATTCGTTCAGTGGCAATCAGGAAAATAAAGTACACGTACCATTTTTCTAGAGAGATGTTGTTTAATTCAAGAAAAGATCAAAGAGCCAAACGATTGACCTAGCTAGAAATGCAATCAATAAGTTATATAGCTAGCTAGTCAGCTACGCTGCAATAACCAGTCTATGCTGAGGGCGCGCATTTACTTGCATAAATTGAGGAAGTAAGTGTGTGCGTTTAACATCTTCCCCAGTACCACAAAAGCAGTATTAAAATGTTCCTAATATAATTTATGTTCTGATAGAGCAGAACAAAGTATTATGGCAAATTGTGTGCTTCTATGTATTCTTAATTCACGATTTCCCTCTCACTACGTCTGAAATGGACTGTATTTAATCAAATGTATTACGTAGTGTCAAATATTAGTGTTAAATGACTGTTACACATTCACTGTACGATCAGTAGGCATAACAGTCAGATATATCAAATTAAACACAAACTTTTTATGACAGGTGAGGCTGATGCTCTGATTCCATTTGCTCATCGCTGTGATGTAATAATGAACAATTCTGGAACATAATATAAGTGGAACATTCACAATTCACAATCCTTAGATGAACACAGCTGCTGTAGTAAACCAGCCAAATGTCTAAGCTGAAGAGCTAGCAAAACCCCATTAAATATAGCAAGGAATGAATGAACTGGAAGAGACAGCCACCTCCACCAAATTTCAAAGATGCAACATGGAGAGGAAAATGAGTGCTATGACCTGTACAATCTTTAACGAGTTACGCCTGGAGGGAAAACTCTGTGATGTGGTCATCAAAGTCAATGGCATCGAGTTCAATGCCCACAAGAACATCCTGTGTGGATGCAGCTCATACTTCCGGTGAGTAGCTTCCCTTGGTTGGGATAGGTTGGGTTGGGATGTGCTGGCCAGAGGACATTCCCATTCTGGCATCACTTGACTTTGAATGAGAATGTGAGAACATTGTAGATTTATGGTATCTCTGGCTTGGTCCAACTCTCTGTAATTATTAGTTACTTTTGGGGAGTCCTGAGGAACTTTGTTCAATTGCAATGCTGTAGTGAGAAGAATATTGAGACCTTGATGATGTTTCTTTCTCTCTGTGCTATTATACCTCTGACCCTTGACCCACAGTGCTCTCTTCACAAGTGGCTGGAACAACGTTGAAAAGCGGGTCTACAGCATTCCTGGTGTGAACCCAGACATGATGCGCCTGATCATCGAGTATGCCTACACACGTTCCGTGCCTGTGACTGCGGAGAATGTGGAACCGCTCCTGGCGGCTGCAGACCAGTTCTGCATCCTGGGGATCGTGAGGGCCTGCTGCGACTATCTGGAGGCCCAGCTCTGTCTGCAGAACTGCATCGGCATCTGCAAGTTTGCAGATTTCTATTCCTGCCCTGATCTGCGCCGCCGGGCCTACCTCTTCATCCTGCACCACTTTGAGATGGTGCGTTTCTCGGAAGAGTTCATGGAGCTCTCTCTGGCACAGCTCTGTGACATCATCGAAAAGGACGACCTGAATGTGAAGCAGGAGGATGTTGTGTTTGAGGCGGTCCTACGCTGGATCAACCACTCGCCTCAGGACCGCAAGGCCCACGTGTCTGTGCTGCTGCCCAAGGTGAGAGGTGAACAATAGTGTCAATGTTTTACTGTTGGATAACTTTTGTAAGTTTGGGTGTCGTGCTATTCAACTGCTAGCCACACGTCTGTCTGTCTGTGTCTGTGTGCTTAGGTCCGCATGGCCTTGATGACAGCCGACTACTTCATGAACAACGTGAAGAACAATACCTTGGTGAAGGACAATGATGACTGCAAGCCTATCATCATCAGTGCCCTGAAGGCCATGTACGACCTGAACATGAACGGGCCCTCCAACACTGACTTCCGCAACCCTCTGACCCGCCCACGCCTGCCTTATGCCATCCTATTGGCCATAGGTGGCTGGAGTGGTGGCAGCCCCACCAATGGCATTGAGGCGTACGATGCGCGGGCTGACCGGTGGGTGAATGTGACCCAGGAGGAGAGCCCTCGAGCCTACCATGGAGCTGCTTACCTCAATGGCTTTGTCTACTGTGTGGGTGGCTTTGACAGCGTTGACTACTTTAACAGTGTACGTAAGTTCAACCCTGTCACACGGACCTGGCACCAGGTGGCCCCCATGCACTCTCGGCGCTGCTACGTCAGTGTGGCGGTGCTGGATGGCTGTATCTATGCTATGGGTGGCTTTGACGGCTACGTACGACTGAACACCGCTGAGTGCTATGAGCCTGAGACTAACCAGTGGACCCTGATTGCACCCATGCATGAGCAGAGGAGTGATGCAAGTGCTACCACACTACATGGCAAGGTGAGTGGAACAGAGGGACCTGGGAGAGAACTTCATGATGGATGACTTTTGATTATAAAATGTTGGCACGATCTTTTCTCTAGGTGTACATCTGCGGTGGCTTCAATGGGAATGAGTGCTTGTTCACAGCAGAGAGCTACAGCCCCCAGACCAACCAGTGGACTCTGACCGCCCCCATGAGAAGCAGGCGCAGCGGTGTGGGGGTCATCGCTTATGCGGAGCAGGTCTATGCGGTGAGCAGAACATCCATATGCAGTACATGCACAATGCACTTCCAACGCCTTATTCAGTAAGAGCTGAAAGTTAAGAAATATTTGACTCAAGTTTCCTCTGTCCTCTCCCAGGTGGGCGGCTTCGATGGGGCTAACCGCCTGCGTAACGCTGAGGCCTACAACCCGCTGACCAACACATGGCGCACGGTGCCCACCATGTTCAACCCGCGCAGCAACTTTGGCATCGAGGTGGTGGACGACCTCCTGTTCGTGGTGGGGGGCTTCAACGGCTTCACCACTACCTTCAACGTGGAGTGCTATGACGAGAAAACAGAGGAGTGGTACGACGCCCACGACATGGGCATCTTCCGCAGTGCCCTCAGCTGCTGCGTGGTGCACGGGCTTCCCAACGTGGCCCAGTATGCAGCCCCCCGGGACTCCCTCCAGTCCCCCCGGGAAGAACTGAAGCTCTCCGCTTCCAACAGCATCCTGTCTGTGTGACGCCCCCTCGTCCCTATCCCCCACCCTGACCCCTTCCTGCCCACCGTATCCCACCTACCACTGGCATTTACCATGCACAAATAAATCCACTACTGCTTGTCCCAGAGGAAATCCCATATGCATATATACATTTCTATATTTCTTATTGCATCTGCAAGGGTGATTGTGCTATTATTTTCCTACTGTGTTAGAAGGGAAGATTGACTGTACTGAATGTGTTACTGTAATTGGCTCATGCCCAATGACTCTGTGCATAGTACTCAGCATTGTTGATGGCCACATGTATGTATGTAGCTTAGTTCCATAGAAAATGATAGAGGCCTCTAGTGGCCAAAAGACTGTTTTAGCATTGGCAGCAACATCGAGGTCTTCCAACACTTTAATGTTGTCAACTGGGTGGGACTTCCAACTTTATTGGCTGATCCCTCATGGTCATCAGGAGGGATCAGCCAATTGTGAAGAAGAAAATGGACTACTTCAAAATGGAGAATGCCTCGATGACACTGCCCATGCTCACAGATGCCATAATCGGAACTATATAGGGATGCTCTCTATCATTCTCTATGCTTTGTAAAAAATAAAAAATAAATAAAAAAGGAGGTTGTCACATTGGAGGAGAAAATTCCACCCAAGAAAAAGACAGATGTTTATAGAGCTAGTCTTGAAAACTGCCCAATAATATTGGCCAAAATGACATTCAGAATTTAGATAACCCCTTACACAAGATAGATGGTAAACCAAGGTCGTATAAAAAAAATGGACATTTTAATTGCAAGTGATGACATCAGCATTTTTTTTTTTTACATCCAATATATTGACACAATGCCAGACGGCCACATGCAAAGCAAAATATATATTGCCAACATATGTCAAGACAATTATTTCAAATGCTATGCAAGAGAAACAAAGCTGAGGAAATACACTTTCATTGCATTCTCAAAATCATAGTGCTTTATGTTATAAATTAGCTTCAGGGATAGTGCTTATAACAATCAATGAACTCTTGAACTCAACACATTCACCTTGATATGGTCATTCCGCTCAGTAACATAAGGATACCCTCTAGTCTATACCAGTGGTTCACAACCTTTTTTGGTTACCGTACCACCAACTGAATTTTGCTCTGCCCAGAGTACCCCTGAAGTAACCCCCCCCCCCCTCCCCCTGATTGTCTTTGGGGGGTGAGGAGAACATGCAACAATGTGGCCGGATCCCTCAGATGAACCCCTGAATAAGCCCTGAGGTACAGCAACAGGGCTGCCTCACACTTCACATCACATTCATTTTGGATTACTAGGCAAATCACTGTAGTGTACATATTTTCTCACATGGGAACAGAATAGATTATCGGCTGGAGTTGGAATAAATGATAAATAAAAAAATACAAATTGGCCAAATATAACAGGTAAACCCACTCGGACATAAATATTACTAAGTGATTAAGGGTAGAAGTGCACTACTAGGCATGCTTTTCACCAGCTTTGCCAAGCATTCTTACCGTACTCAAGACACACACGTTATCAAGTCCTCCATCGGAACTACACCCTCCAGCCATTAAACTCAATAAAACCAATGCAGACAAAAATAAAAAGAGAAACATTCACTCACAAACTCCCACCTAGGGCCTTCCACACAATGTTTCCTACCAACAGGAATGTGACGAGCAGAAGACTGAAGAATAATTCAACGCAATGGTTGATGGAATGTTACCATGTTAAGACTGTTTCCTTAAGGGGCCTCCCAAGTGGTGCTGTGGTCTAAGGCCACTAGAGATTCTGGGTTCGAGTCCAGGCTCTGTCACAAGTTGTCCACTCTTGGACAGTAGATCTGATAATAAATATGAATGAGACTATTCTCCTTCCATTCATGTTGAGCTCCTGTATCAAAGCTATAATAACAAGAAGCAGAGCCATTCAGATGAAGCTAATATAAAGCAAAGCCATTGGGCATTGGTAAGGGTTTGGTCCAACTGACTGGTAGGGCCAAAATGACACCAGTATCGCAATACTTTTCCCATGTAAAATGTTAAATATTTGTGGAAAAATAAATGTGACTCTAGATGAAAACATTAAATGTTTGTTTTCCTAAAGAAGTTAAATCTGCTTCGTGTTATGTTCACTTGCCACAACACTAACGAGCATCGCGATACTGGTATGGTCCCGACCCTACAGCTGCACAGAGTGTGTGTATGTAAGTGTGTGTGATATTTGCATGGAGAGACTGTCAGTGTGGAATGTCATAGAGAACGACTGACTTCACTAAGCACATTGGATTGGAGGAATGTAGATTCTGCCGTACTTAAGTGTCACATTGCCTACATCATATAAGCATAAAAGGGGGACACAAAATATTTATATATAATAAAAGTATACATATACAACTATATACTATATGCATGTATAAAAAGATAAACATCACCTGTGCCTGACGTACATACGTAGTGTAGTCCGATGTTGGTCACTGTACAACACTCTATTCACATTTGTAACATTCAGCCTGTCCTCCCCACATAGACAAACACCTGGCCAGCACAGAGTCACATCACTCCCACATCTCCCAGCCTTGAACACCACAGTCACTACTAACACCAATATCTCAACCTGATGATCTGGCACAGAGTTCTCTTGAAAATGAACCAACATGAGAGCAACATAGGAGCCATTGCTCCAGCAGGTTATGGGTGGGGGTTGATGACGATGGCTGCCAGGGGATGTTTGGGGCTTGGAGCTGGACTGGGCTGCTCTCCCACTGGGGTGGGTGTGATGGACAGACAGGGGTTGAGACAGCTCAGCACTCGATCTGAGACTGCAGCTGCCTGCGCAGGGTGAGGGTGCGCCGGTGTAGCTGCTGCATCTGCTGCATACGGTCCCGCTGGCGGGCCAGGTTCTGGGGCATGGGGTAGCGCTGGCAGCCGTACAGGAAGCGGTAGGGGATGCGTACGTGACAGGCGGTGGCACGGCAGCGGGGCTGGGGCATGGGCGGCAGCAGCATCCAGCGCTTCCTTTCGGCAGAGTAGCGGTAGGCCTCTTTGCGGTACTGCTTGTCCACGTCATCGCTGTTCTTCCAGCCGCCGATCACAAACACGTCCTCGTCGAAGTGGCAGATGGCGGCGCCCTCGATGCTGGTGACTTCGGGCGGCAAGCTCTCCAGGATCTCGTCTGAGATGTGGGCGCTGATCTTCTGCTTGGCGGCCTCGTCCCGCACCGTGTAGCTCTTAGGGCAGCACGAGGCCGTGTGGTAGAAGTTGGTGGGGGCCACGGCCATCTGGAACACACAGTAGTTGTCTATGAGCGGCAGGGAGTCCACGTCCTGCCACTGGCGGCTCTCTGTGTCGTAACGTGTGGTGACCGTCTTCAGCCCGTCCTCGTTGTCTGTGTCCACCGGGGTGCGCGCCGTCACGTATACGTAGCGGTCCTCCACACTCACTGCCTTCACGTCCCGCAGGATCTTGGGCGCCGACTCCAGGTTGTGCCACTTGTCCGGCTCAGGCTCGTACACGCTCACGTCCTTGAAGCCGGGGCTGAAGTTGCCGTGGCCACCGATGCTATACAGGATGTCCTTGATACAGGTGAGACCAAAGGAGTGTTTACGTGTGGTCAGGTTGCTCACCTGTTCCCAGGTGTTGCGGTTGGGGTTATAGCGCTCCACGGTCTTGGCGAAGCCCGGTTCCATGGATCCCGCTACGTAGATGTGGGACTCTGTGGTGGCGATGGCGTGGCCATCCAGGTGGTTGTGGATGTGGGGCAGGTTAACCCAGCGGTCCTCGTAGATGAAGTAACCCACACATTCACTCAGGTAGTCGCCGCCCTCAGACACCCCGCCCACCACCATGATCACGTCCATGTTCTGGCCGAAGCGCGGCTGGAAGGAGGCCATGTAGGACGACCAGAACTCCAGGTCAGCTGACTTGAGGTTCTCACAGCGGATGGCGTGGCCCTCCACGGCATCGGACACCAGGCGGAGACAGGCCTCGTTGGCCGCCACCAGTGCCTCGTTCTTCACCACGCGCGTCAGATAGGTGGGCTTAATCTGGGGTAGCCGGAGGAGACGGAACAACTCCTCAAAGTACCTCCCCCGCTGTTCTGTGTTCCTCTGGACCCACTTCACCACAGCCTCAAACAGCACCTCTTCCGCGTCCACGGTGATCTCTGCGTCAGACAGCCAATCCCTCACCAGGTGGAAGGGCAGGGTGTAGAACTCCTCATCCTGGATGACCTTGTGGAAATTGCGTCGGATCATGTCTGCGGCCCGCAGAGCCAGCTGGTCCAGGGTGTACATGTGGGCCAGGCTGTGCACCGCCACACAGTTGGCCAGTGTCAGCTTCTTCTTCAAGAACTCCCCACAGAACTCCTTCAGGTGCAGCAGCAGGAACCTGCAGGCGACGCACACAATCAATAACAGAACATGAGAAACAAACATGGGCAAGGCCATTTATGACACCCATGAACTCACCACACTCAAATTCAGGTTTGACAGGTTACAGGATGGTCAGTGCTATCCGGGATCCATGGGACGTCCCAACCCTAAACCCTAACCTTGCCAATATGCTTCAGTGACACCTCCAGTAAGCCAAAACAACATTGTTATGTCACTGAACTACATACAAATAATCAAGTACTAGCAGGTGGCAATTAAATGGATTATGTACATTAAAAGGAACACTAATTCAATTGTAAACAAACCTGTCAGCAAGCTCTAACACTTCATGCACATTGCAGGTGCTCACACGTATTTCTCCCGTGTACATGTACTGAATGACACTCTCCACCGTCTCCGGGTCTGGTCCCAATTCAGCGCTCCATTCCTTCATCTCAACCCGACCCGACAGCGACTCGGAGAACTGCCCTCCCAGCAACGGCGTGAAATAGTCCGTAGCCGCGGCCAGTACAGAACGGTGAGCGGAAAACTCACAGCTCTGAACATTCCCGGTTGCCGCCCCACTGCTGAATGCCAGCGTCACGTCGCAGAACAATCCCTGCTTCCTCTGTTCGTTCTGCCGCCGAGACAGCTCTGTGCAGTGGGAGGAGGAGGTGAAATCCTCGGCCTCTTCCGTGTCCCCGTCCCCGACAAGGACGCTGGGCGTGCTGCTACCGCTACTACCCCGACTAGAGTCGTCTGGGTTCGGGGGTGCAGCTGCCATTCTGGCGGTGGTTGTGAGAATTCGGAATTGCAGTAAACTCGTGTGGGAAAGAACACACACGCAGACACACATACATAAACTCAAAACACAGACGGAATTACTGACGTGCGCAGTGGACGCAAGGCGTGACTGCTCGGCATGTGACGTAAAGCCCCTCCCACTCACTTGTGGCTGACAGGAGAAGCTTTTGTGCTTCTTCAACCTCCGCTTTCTCTGCTCAATTCACTTTCTCTGAGTGGGTGTCTATGAATGACCTGAATGGAAGCTACACATGGATGTTTCCATTCATTTCATGTGCTGGATGTTGTTTCATACAAGGGCACGGTCAATACATAGTCCCGCTTCGTTACATAAGTGAGTAGAATCACTTTGCCATGAATGTACAGAAATTACACCCCCGGAGCATAGAACAGGCGGACTGAGGTCTAGACCCTCATATGCACTGGCTGTTTGAGAAAACGAAGATAGCTCCTAGTAGGCCACTACATCCTCTGTTGTTATTGGATATGATATCATAAATGTATCTGTTTTAAAACCAATGATTTCATAAACTGATGGATGGAGCAGGACACAGTGAAACAATTACAATTATAGCACATTTATTTTATGATCCGCGACACCGGGAAAACCAGACAGCTGTGTTCCAATGGGTCATCTTTAATATACTCAGTCACAACGTTCTGAAAATATATTACAACACAGCTCTACAGAGGCACGTTCAGTTCACTAATCACATTAAATCAAACAAATTGTGTTGACATGACAACACAAATAGTACAGGCAGATAGATACATCTTACGAGAAATAGCCGGTCACAATGGAGCTAGTCTAGCTAGTAACGTTCAGATAAATAATGCTGCATTCTATGGTACCTTTGCCATACTGGACACGTCCTGTTTGGGACACAGGATGAGCTTTTCACTGTATTTACAGCCCAATATGCTCGGTCAGCTGCATATCTTACGGTTTAAACACAACAGTTTCATGGGCATTTACAGTACATCAAAAATGTATGCTAATACTATCTATTACATTTATTGCTGCTGTTAAAACATCTATACATAAATAAAGTTATAATCTATAGAACTGTAAAGCAGTAGCTAGTATTATTGCACTACAGCTCACCCCTGATAGAAAGCGTATGATTTTACTAATATGGCACCAACACACTTAATAAGAAAGAGAACTGCACAGCGACACACAGGAAGTCTGTGATACACAGACACATGCTTGGTTTACGGAGAGAGATGATAGTGGGAGATAGTCTCATCAACGTACTTCACTGTAGGCATAGGTGTGGTATAGAAGTTGTAGTAGTAGTAGTAGTATTGGCAGTAAATAGGAAGACAATCATCTGTATCCCTACTGGTAATCTTGGGAAGAGAATTGCATTAACTGCACTCCCACACTATTAAGGGTCAACCAACGAATGAGCCTCTTTTCACACTCTCTGCCGCTTGCTTGATCTCTCTAGCAGACACAGACTGAGAGCGGCTTCACAGTTTTGCAGGCCTTGCTATTATTAACGGGGTTGCAGCATGTTTGATCAGCCAACTGATTTTTAAAAACTGAAACTGTATTCATTTAAAAAGGGTTGTCCTTATTACTGTTGCAAAGACACATCTATAATAATATCAGTCCTCATTGTTGCTCTCCCACCACTTGGGGCTGACTGAACACAGCACAGGTGGGGGTGGAGGGGGGGGGTCCATGGCCTGGTTTCCGTGGTTACATGGACATGTGTTCGGGGAGAACGTAGGAGATGTCGTCCCAAGGGTGACGGTACAGACCCTGTTTCAGCCTCTTCTGATCCAGGTAGTGTCCTGAGGGAGAAGTAGAAACGTAGGTAAGGTTCCAATTTTAGCAATATCATATTGCGTATCCTCCGCTCCTTACACCATAGCCCCTTTCCCATGACCATTTCTAAGGGTCAAACTCATCAGGGTCATGACCTCTGACCCCCAACTCACCGATGAAGCCCATGCTCCGCCCCAGGACAAAGATTCCATTCAGCGCTCCGATCTCCACAAACTCATCAGCCTCATCCCTGAGGGGGAAGACAAACACCAGAGGGCAATGATGAGTTGATGCAACACTGAATGTAGGCGAAGGCCAACAAAAGGGACAGCCGGATGACCCAGACACAGTAGTATAGTTGCATTGTGTAGAATGTAATTGACTGGAGTTAAATAGCATAGGATTTACCGTGTAAATCCACCACAGTTCCTGAGCAGGTCCACAAAGGCTACTCCAATGAAACCGTCCACATTCAGGATCAGGTTGGGTTTCTGAAACCGCAGCAGAGAGGAGAAGACATGGTTTAGAACAGATGATCCCAGTGGGGTGATCCAGGGTGCAGGAGAGGATGACAGGGTTAGTACCTTGGCGGTGGTGATCTTCTCTACATCCATGGCATAGTCCAACAGCTGGGTGGAGGGGAAGTTCTTCTTCACAAAGTCCTTCAGGATCTGCACCCTCATGTCTGGGTTGTTGATCTGACACACACACACACACACACACACAGTAAAAAAATATGAAAAACACATGACATCCAAACAGAGACACAGGGACGGTGCTCACCGACTTGACCCTGTGTCCGATGCCCATGATCAGGTTGCCCTCCTTCTTCATCTTATTGACAAACTCCATGGGCAACATGCCACTGTCAAACGCCTTGCTGAACTGCTTGGCTGCAGCGTCCAGGGCCCCTCCGAACCGGTCCCCCTGGAAATCACACACACAAAAATAAAACACTCAAAGAGACACTACCAAAGCTCAATTTATTAATTATTTAAACAGAGGCATTGTCTTCAGAAGAGGCTACTCTGCTGGTTTTAAGTGGGCCTAAGAATGTCGAGGTTGACTTGACTATGGTCGTACGATCGTGAGCAGGCCAGAGGTGAGGCTAGAGATGAGGTCTTTGCCAGCACGGGCACACACGATGGTGTTGTGGGCACCGGAGACGGCAGGACCATGGTCAGCAGTCACCATCAAACACATCTCAATGAACTTGGCAGCATAACTGGGCAGCCTTGGGGCAAGGAGAGAGGACACAGAGACATAGAATTGGAATCAAATTCAATTATGATAGTGTATGTTTAATGTTTTATGTGAACAATGGCAGTATTTGTATTATTGACTGTTTCCCGGTTTCATGTTTTGGGGGACAGAAGCGTACCTCCTCTGGAACCAGAGCAGTCCCAGGGTTCCTCCCAGGCCCATCTCCGACTTGAACACTTCAGTGATGGGCATTCCAGCGTAGATGAGCTCCTGGCCCCTCTCATCACAGATACTGGTCATAAAGGAGGCTGGCTTACGGATCAGACCCAGCTCCTACAGCACAGAGGGATAGAGAGATTGGGAAAGGGAGGGAGAGAGAGTCACCACACCCTCCCATTGCTCTCCATCTGTTTCAGTTTAACACAGTCTGATGCGGTTTGTGAAGTTTGCCTTATATGGAAGTAAATAGAATTGTCCAGAGCCAATAAGAGATCCTGATTCAGCGCTAACTCATAGCTACTTTTTACAGGCCTCCTAGGCCATATAGAGTGTTCCTCACTGAGTTCCTATCAGACATTGTAGTCATGGCAGATAAGATTATAATTTTTGGTGACTTTATATTCACATGGCAAAGTCCACAGAACCACTCCAAAAGGGCTTTCGGAGCCATCATCAGCACAGTGGGTTTTGTCCAACATGTCTCCGGACCTACTCACTGCCACAGTCATACTCTGGACCTAGATTTGTCCCGTGGAATAAATATTGTGAATCTTAATGTTTTTCCTCATAATCCTGGACTATCAGACCACCATTTTATTACGTTTGCAATCACAACAAACAATCTGCTCAGACCCCAAACAAGGATCATCAAAAGTCATGCTATAAATTCTTGGACAACCCAAAGATTCCTAGATGCCCTTCCAGACTCCCTCCTCCTACCCAAGGATGTCAGAGTACAAAAATCGGTTAACCACCTAACTGAGGAACTAAATTTAACCTTGCGTAATACCCTAGATGCAGTTGCACCCCTAAAAACAAAAAACATTCGTCATAAGAAACTAGCTCCCTGGTTTTCAGAAAATACTCGAGCTCTGAAGCAAAGCTTCCAGAAAATTGGAATGGAATTGGCTCTACACCAAACTGGAAGTCTTCTGACAAGCCTGGAAAGACAGTACCGTGCAGTATCGAAGAGCTCTCACTGCTGCTCGATCATCTTATTTTTCCAACTTAATTGAGAAGAATAAGAACAATCCCAAATTTATTTTTGATACAATCGCAAAGAGAACTAAAAAGCAGCATTCTACAAGAGAGGATGGCTTTCACTTCAGCAGTGATAAATTCATGAACTTCTTTGACGAAAAGTTAATGATCATTAGAAAGCAAATTACGGACTTTTTAAATCTGCGTATTTATCCAAAGCGCAGTTGTCCTGAGTCTGCACAACACTGCCAGGACCTCGGATCAAAGGGAGACACTCAAGTTTCTTAATACTATATCTCTTGACACATTGATGAAAATAGTCTCGGGCTCTAAACCTTCAAGCTGCATACTGGACCCTATCGATCACCACATTCTTTTGGAGAGATTGGAAACCCAAATTGGTCTACACGGACAAGTTCTGGCCTGGTTTAAATCTTATCTGTCGGAAAGATATCAGTTTGTCTCTGAATGGTTTGTCTTCTGACAAATCAACTGTACATGTCGGTGTTCCTCAAGGTTCCGTTTTAGGACCACTGATTGTTTCACTATATATTTTACCTCTTGGTGATGTCATTCGGAAACAATGTTAACTTTCACTGCTATGTGGACTATACACAGCTGTACATTTCGATGAAACATGGCGAAGCCCCAAAATTGCCATCCTGGAAGCCTTTGTTTCAGACACACATTTGAAGTCGGAAGTTTACATACACTTAGGTTGGAGTCATTAAAACTTGTTTTTTAACAACTCCACAAATTTCTTGTTAACAATCTATAGTTTTAGCAAGTCGGTTAGGACATCTACTTTGTGCATGACACAAGTAATTTTCCCAACAATTGTTTACAGACAGATTATTTCACTTATAATTCCCTGTATCACAATTCCAGTGGGTCAGAAGTTTACATACATTAAGTTGACTGTGCCATTAAACAGCGTGGAAAATTCCAGAAAATTATGTCATGGCTTTAGAAGCTTCTGATAGGCTAATTGACATCATTTGAGTCAATTGGAGGTGTACCTGTGGATATACTTCAAGGCCCACCTTCAAACTCCGTGCCTCTTTGCTTGACATCATGGGAAAACAAAATAAATCAGCCAAGATGTATCATGTTGTGGGGGTGCTTTGCTGCTGGTGGGACTGGTGCACTTCACAAAATAGATGGCATCATGAGGACGGAAAATTATGTGGATATATTGAAGCAACATCAAGACATCAGACAGGAAGTTAAAGCTTGGTCACAAATGGGTCTTCCAAATAGACAATGACCCCAAGCATACTTCCAAAGTTGTGGCAAAATGGCTTAAGGACAACAAAGTCAAGGTATTAGAGTGGCCATCACAAAGCCCTGACCTCAATCCTATAGCAAATTTGTGGGCAGAACTGAAAAAGCGTGTGCGAGCAAGGAGGCCTACAAACCTGACTCAGTTACACCAGGTCTGTCAGGAGGAATGGGCAAAAATGTACCCAATTTATTGTGGGAAGCTTGTGGAAGGCTACCTGACCCCTGACATTTCACATTCTTAAAATAAAAGTGGTGATCCTAACTGACCTAAGACAGGGAATTTTTATTAGGATTAAATGTCAGGAATTGTGAAAATGTGAGTTTAAATGTATTTGGCTAAGGTGTATGTAAACTTCTGACTTCAACTAAGTGGATGGCGGCAAATGTTTTACAAATGCAAATGTTTTACTTTTAAACTCGGACAAAACAGAGATGCTAGTTCTAGGTCCCAAGAAACAAAGAGATCTTCTGTTGGATCTGACAATTAATCTTGATGGTTGTACAGTCATCTCAAATAAAACTGAAAGACCTCTGCGTTACTCTGGAGCCTGATCTCTCTTTTAACGAACATATCAAGAATATTTCAAGGACAGCTTTTTTCCATCTTCGTAACATTGCAAAAATCATAAACTTTGTCCAAAAATGAAGCAGAAAAATTAATCCATGCTTTTGTCACTTCTAGATTAGACTTCTGCAATGCTCTACTTTCCGGCTACCCAGATAAGGCACTAAATAAACTTCAGTTAGTGCTAAACACGGCTGCTAGAATCTTGACTAGAACCAAAACATTCGATCATATTACTCCAGTGCTTGGCTCTCTACACTGGCTTTCTGTTAAGGCTAGGGCTGATTTCAAGGTTTTACTGCTAACCTACAAAGCATTGCTCCGACCAAATCGGAAAGATAGCGTACGTGTAGGTATGTACGGCAGTACCTATGGTTACAAGACGCAGGCCTCCTTACTGTCCCTAGAATTTCTAAGCAAATAGCTGGAGGCAGGACTTTCTCCTATAGAGCTCCATTTTTATGGAATGGTCTGCCCATCCATGTGAGAGATGCAGACACGGTCTTGACCGTTAAGTCTTTATTGAAGACTCATCTCTTCAGTAGGTCCTATGATTGAGTGTATTCAGGCCCAGGGGTATTAAGGTGAACGGAAAGGCACTGGAGCGACGAACCGCCCTTGCTGTCTCTGCCTGGCCGGTTCCCCTCTCTCCACGTGGATTCTCTGCCTCTAACCCTATTACAGGGGCTGAGTCACTGGCTTACTGGTGCTCTTCCATGCCATCCCTAGGAGGGGTGCATCACCTGAGTCACTGACGTGATCTTCCTGTGCTGGTTGGCGCTCCCCTCGGGTTTGTGCCGTGGGGGAGATCTTTGTGAGCTATACTCGGACTTGTCTCAGGGTAGAAGGCTGGTGGTTGAAGATATCCATCTTGTGGTGTGGGGCTGTGCTTTGGCAAAGTGGGCGGGGTTATACCCTGCCTGTTTGGCCCTGTCCGGGGGTATCGTCGGATGGGGCCACAGTGTCTCCTGACCCCTCCTGTCTCAGCCTCCAATAGTTTGCTAGTGTCAGTCTGTTATACCTGGAGTATTTTGCCTGTGTGAAGTGAATGAATTGATCTCTCTCTAACTCTGAATGATCAGCTATGAAAAGCCAACTGACATTTACTCCTGAGGTGCTGACCTGTTGCACTCTCTACAACCACTGTGATTATTATTATCTGACTAAGATTTGGCATGGGTCCTCAAATCCTCAAAAGGTTCTACAGCTGCACCATCGAGAGCATCCTGACTGGTTGCATCACTTCCTGGTATGACAACTGAGCGGCCTCCGACAGCAAGGTACTACAGAGGGTACTGTGAACGGCCCAGTACATCACTGTGGCCAAGCTTCCTGCCATCCCGGACTTCCAAACCAGGCGGTGTCAGAGGAAGGCCCTAAGAATTGTCAAAGACTCCAGCCACCCTAGTCATAGACTGTTCTCTCTGCTACCACACGGCAAGCGGTACCGGAGCGCCAAATCTAGGTCCAAGGGGCTTCTAAACATCTTCAACCCCCAAGCCATAAGACTCCTGAACATCTAGTCAAATGGCTACCCAGACTATTTGCATTGCAAATAGTTGTATTTGGCGCATGTGACTAATAACATTGCATTTGATTTTGCTGGTCATCTATGAACGTTTGAACATCTTGGCCATGTACTGTTATAATCTCCACCCGGCACAGCCAGAAGAGGACTGGCCACCCCTCGGAGCCTGGTTCCTCTCTAGGTTTCTTCCTAGGTTCCTGCCTTTCTAGGGAGTTTTTTCTAGCCACCGTACTTCTACATCTGCATTGCTTGCAGTTTGGGGTTTTAGGCTGGGTTTCTGTACAGCACGTTGTGACATCGGCTGATGTAAACTGGGCTTCATAAATACATTTGATTGAGGGGATTGATTGAGGAGACATGAGCCAGCGTGGCACTGACTGGTTGTGAATACTCACCCGGGCCCAAGAGTAGTCCATTGGCACCGTGGGAGGGGGCACCTCCATAGCTGGAACGATGACTCCTTTGCCAACGAGGTCGTCATACACTGATCTGTACATGAGGGTGGGAAACTTCAATTTCACAACAGTGCTTTTGTACATTTATTAAAACGGTCAATTTTACGTTGTGGCTTGGATGTATGTTTTTCGAAATCATAGTGTGTGATTTTCTGCACTGACTTGATGACATCTCCCAGCTCGTCAAAGCTCTTGGGTACGAAGGCTCCGGCCTCCTTCAGAGCCAGGTTCTTGGCCACGGCTGTCTCCGAGGCCTGGTTGGCACACGCTCCAGCATGACCAAACTGGACCTACAGGAGACAGACAGGTGACATCATAGGAAACCATCACCAATCCCATAACCAGACCCTTTCTTCCAGTATGCCTACCCTGTAAGTCTCTGTGATATCAATCCAATGACCTTTAACCCCTCCATCCCAAACGCTTCCTGCTGCACATCACACTCACCTCTGAGGAGAACATGGTGGCACAGGTCCCGATGCACCAGCTCACCACAGGCTTGGTGATCCTGCCTGACTTGATGCCCTGGCAGATCGTATACTCCTCTGTGCCGCCAATCTAGATGGGAGACCAACAGTGCTTTTAAAAGGAAGTCCACACACACTTGCAGAGGCGAGTATCCAAGCATGGAATTAGTCTGGTCATAGATGTTGACGATAATTAGCTATGCTTGATGAAAATAAATTAATTGTGTTAAAAGGATCAGCTTTATTTTTCTATGGTTAGTTTATACTCAGTGGAGGGGGCCATTAGCAGCAATGATGTAGACGTGTGTGTGTCTTTCAAATCCTCACCTCTCCCAGCATTACGATCATCTCTACCCCTGGGGTGTCCTGGTACCTCAGCACATGGTCTGTGTAGATTGAGCCTGGGTATCTAATGAAAAAAAATAAGCATTAATTATACACACACAGACATACATCAGCAATCTTATCCACCCCATTCACACACACACAGCCACACTCTTACCGGTCTCCTCCAATGGCCACTCCCTCGTAGACTCCGTCAGTGGTGCGGGAGATGATGTTGTTGAGCTCGTTGGACATGCCTCCAGAGCGGGACACGTAGGCCACACTGCCTGGACGGTATAGCTTAGAGGCCAGGATGTTATCCAGCATGCCCCCGGTGTTCCCGATCTTAAAACAGCCAGGCTTGATCCCTCCAACCTGGCCAAGGGCGCACACACAGAGTTAGATAAGACACTCTACACCTTTAAAAGCAGGCCTCACATACTGTAAGTGAGGGGTGTAGAGTAAGAGGGGTCTACCGTTGCCGGGCCGATGATAGTGATACCCTTCTCATCCGCCCTCTTAATGATCTTCCTGGTCTGGGCTTCAGGGATGCCCTCGGCTATGATGGCGATGGTGTGGATCTGAAGGGGTGGGGATATGAAGCATTACACAGTGGGTCAGATCTACTGCTCTCTCACCATTAGATGACACCCTCTGGATGGCACTACCAACCTGTGGGTACTGCATGGTCTCCATGGTGCTGTCGAAGGCAGAACGGAGCGAAGCGAAGCTGATGAGCACGTCCACCTCCGGGTGTTTCTTCATGGCGTCGCCCATGTTCTTATAGACAGGCAACAGGATCTCCTTATGGCCCCAGTAGAACTTCTGCTTGTGGTCCCCACTGGAACACACACAGACAGTCACAACGTTGAGTATCGAACGATGAACCAGACAAATAGATAAGCACGTGTGAACGCACAACCACAACCACAACCACAACCACACACACACACACTGCTTGTTATTTTCAACACCTCTCTGTGGTCTCGGGGCACGACAGTTAGAGTGGTATACAGGAAGTCGAGAGACAGGAAGTAAAGAAAGAGACACATACGTGAATGGGTAGACCATGGCAGACACAGAGGGCTCATCCCTGGAGCAGGTGTAGTCAAAGTCCAGCATGCCCTGCACGGCCCGAGTCTGCATGCCCCACACAATGGACTTGGTCTGCTTGCTGAAGAGAGTTGATGCCTTGACTGCAGGGACAGGAACACATAGGGGACAAGGAAGGGAGAGGGAAAGGAGGAAAGATGGAGGGAGAGAGAGAGATGGAGGGGAAGGTTAACTACAAAATGCAAAGTCACTCAGACAATGAAGAGAGGTTTGGCGTGCACACACACACACACACACACACACACATTTACTCAGAGGGAGAAAAATAGCTTGATCTCCTATTTACCGCACCAGGAGAGAAAGGGCTTTTAACTCACTACAGAGAGGTACGAGCTTTAAAGAAGTCTCTTGCTCTGCTAAGAGGTGTGATAGAGCAGGGCACACAACATCAACAGAAGACACATGGCAGGGCAAACAGTTACTAGACAGTGAAGGAACCGAACACTGACAGCCAGCCGCTGACTGAGACATCACAACCGACAGGAAACCACAGGGGTTAGTGAGACAGAAGCTGAACCCGCAACCATCCAAAACAACATGTTAACACTGTATGTTTCTGGATGTCAGAAACTCCCCTCTAAGGACTACAAATGTGATCAGAAATGTAGTCGTCTATACGTCAATATTGTCTTAGTTGTTCCCCATGGATGAACCATTACAACACCATAGAAATAAAAGCCACTTCAAGCACAGGCACGTGAGAGAGAGGAGAGGACAGGAGCACATGACCGAGCTCGAGGGCTTCACAAGGGGGCTAGGAGGAGAGCCATGTCCCAGGCCCACCCTAGTCAGTCTGTCTGACAGGGGAGTGTCCTACCTCCTGGACTGTCTGACGACGCCTGTCGCTCTGTGGCGCCACAACAATAAAATAAAAAAAATAAAAACAGAAACAATATAATCAATGTTATTGCATTCAGAATTTGCGTAGATAATGCCACCCGAAAGGGAAGGTTTTTCACAACAGATGCTGGGCTGATGTGGGCTGTGAGACCCCTAATGGCCACCAGGGGGAGCTGGGACACAGAAACTCACATTTTATGAGAGCAGGGGCTCTCAAGGAAGCCTCTTGCTACCAGGGTTGGGGTCAATTCCATTTCAATTCAGGAAAATAAACAAAATTCCACAAGCATTGAAGAGCATTTAAATGTCAGTGTACTTCCTGAATTGACTGGAATTTAAATGGAATTGACCCCAACCCGGCTTGTAAAACTGCATTCCATTAAAACGTGGCAAGACTTTTACATAAATACATGAGAAGCATCATTCTTACGTTTCATGTGTGTGTGTGTGTGTGTGTGTGTGTGTGTGTGTGTGTGTGTGTGTGTGTGTGTGTGGTGTGGTCTCGTCAAGGAACTCACCTGGAGGGGCCCCTGACTTGGCCTTCTTGGCAGCAGAGGCCCCGGTGCCAGCCTTGTTCTCAGAGAAGGAGGCTGTCCTGCTGGAGGCTGGGGTCTGGAGAGGACAGAGGAGAGAGGGAAGACAGAAGAAGGAAGAGTTACATTCCGTTGAAGAGCTAATCATGTTAACACCAGCTCTGATGCACACATGCCTTCCTAGAACAGCCTTGAGTTGAACGACTTGCCTAAAAACGGTCATGTTTTATTTGCGACAGCACCACATTACCTTCAGAGAGAGAGAGAGAGAGAGAGAGAGAGAGAGAGAGAGAGAGTAGCATGGTGCGAGCTTTACAATGAAGCCTTGTGTGATAAACCTGCAGTGATGCCAGCTGCACAGTAGAGCCCCTATGTACAGACTACGTCTGTGGCACAGTGGACTCGTGTTGAACCTGCTTTAAAAACTATCTACATGCTGGGCCCCCACACAGTTTAAATTCATTCAAATTCACTAAACGACATACAGTTGAGCTGTGCTTACAGTGAGATTTGCACCATTGGCACTTTAGCGAACCTGTGCATGTGCATTTGCTGCTTTCATTATTTTCCCCCTTTTGCCCTGACATCATCAAATGGAAGTGGGCCCCCTTCCCAAAACACACGCATGACCACGGACGCATCTCTCTGAAAGCCCCGGTGCAGCACATTATTACTGGAGCCCTGCAGGCTACAGCACAGGCCTAGTGTATTGTCTCTTGGCTGTCATTTAATAACCACAGCAGCATACAAAGCCAGGCAATACTCTACCACACAAAGACGCACCCCAGATGACCTCAACGTGCCAGCATGGGAAACACGTCACCGTGTATCTCAGTGTTTGAAAATCACTGTTTTTAAAATGTTTACATTTTTTGAGGTCATCGGGTGTAACAGTCTTATTTTCATATCATCACTGTTTGTCTAATAAATCACTGTGTGTGTGTGTGTGTGTGTTTATTTCGTGAAAAGAACTAGAATCTAAAATTATAATTTATTTCCCTGAGCCTCCTTTTGCCGTTGAAATGCGCGGTCAGATCGTGTGGGCGTGCTGAAACAAATGTTCATATATTTACATACAGTCCTGAGTAGCAGATAGGATCATCTAGACTCTAGAGCCCACCCCGATTACCCCTTCAAAGTGGGAGGATACATATATACAAATAAATGGTGACTGGTCAGAATAATCCGATCAGATTATCCCACCTGAACAGGCTGAAATTCCAGGCATTTTTTTCTCCAAAATCTCTTACATTAGAAAGTCATTATCATAATTTTCACAATTTCAGATGGTTATTTTGGAAATCAGCAACATCACATTTTTGACCGCATTGAAAAATGATAGAATTGCACTGTAGCTAATTATAGGCCTAGTGTAACCTACTGATGAACTGGCACTGGAGTTGAGCAGGAAGTTGGCGGTGTGGGCGGCGACAGGAGGCTCTTTGGGTATTGGTCGGTGGCCCAGCGCCATGCCGACAATGGCAGTCATGTGAGTCTCTGTGCCAAAGACATGGATGGGGATGCCAGTAGTCTTACCTATGGAAACATGGAACACACACACACACAATGTCTTCAGAAGGTCGAGTGTGTCAATCAAAGCTAAAAAATAGCATTGGCTTGACATTTATCACAGAGGAAATTAGGAGAAATACAAGACCATGAACATCTCTCACTAAAGGTATTTTTATTTATTGTGGAGCTACTCACCCACTTCGCCCATGACCCTGAGGCCTTCCTGGTAGTTGGGGCCCCCACGGCGGACAAATATGGTGATCTCATGCTCCTTTATGGGGCCCTGGTAGTCCCGAATGGCTCGGACAATGCCCTGGAACCCAGACAAGAGTGGATCTCAGATTAGCCTAACGCTAGGGGAATCTAAATCACAATTGCTTCAGTTCAGCTCTGTGGATACATTTTTATATCTACCTTAAATGTGGCTGCAACGTTAGTAAAGTTTGCAATGCTTCCTCCGATGATCAGGACTTTTCCCTCTGGGTGTTTCTCGCGGGTCATCAGGGACAGGATGGTCTTGGCATAGTCATAGGTCTGCTGTTCGCTGGGCGCTCCTGAATACTCCCCGTAATTGGCCAGCTCGTCAACTCCACCCAGGTCACAGATGGTGTCACTGTGTAGGAGGGATCCCATTGGATTAAAAAAAAAACACAAACACAGGGGTGCAGGGGACCATACACACAATCACCTCAAGAAAACCTACAGTATACTGTACATTCAGTAGAGTAGTGCATTGTGAAAGTTGAATTATATCAACCAAGTCTCTCTCTCTCCCAGTCTGACAACACTGTTAAAACAATCTATACAGACACTAGTCCAATCCACAGTAGGCGAGTGCCTACCCCGAGTGCCAAACCCAATTTCAACCGAGGTAGCGTAGCCTAGGAGCCAGCCAGAAACTAAGCTAACAGGGCCATTAGCACCCCCACAATGAAAGAATATGGGAGTGTTGAGAGAAACTCCAAACATGTTATTGGTAGCATTGTTTGGCATGCTGAGGTGAAGACGCATGGCTGAGATTGAGACATTGTGATTGGCGACTCTACCTGTAGACGACGGAAGCCCCTCCTCCTGCCACCATGGTCCAGATTCTTCCACGGGGGTTGAGCAGGGTGAGTTTGAGACTGGCACCACTCTTGGCATCCAGGTCTGCAATATAGGCCTCCTGCAAGAGCCAAAGGGGAGGTTTAGCTGAAGGTTCAGTGGGGTAGTGGGAACGCACGGTTTCCTGACTGCAGCAGTGATCAGGCCATCAGTTTGTGAGCACCACTTCATTAGGCTGTAATACCCCACTCACGTCATTCCCTTTTCAAACTCATTTTATCCTGGTTCAACGACAGAGGATAAACATCTCTGTTAGCCCAGGTCCACACTTTCAAATATGAGTGTTTCTCCCCAGATTAAAAAATAAATATGTGCACCTGCTCATGTGGGATGTTCTTGTGTGGTGAAACACTCATTTCTGATACTATTGGGAAAATAAGATACATGGACATTTCCAGGCAGTAAAAACAGCCTGCTGCTAATCAGAGCTGGTTGTTTGTGACAGCGAGGGACACAGCTGGGGACACACCCAATCAAAGGCACCCGCTGGTACCGTGGCTCCACCCCAGACTGACAGCAGCCCAATTAAAACGGGCCCGTCTGGTGCTGACAGCACCCAGACAGACCCTCTGTCTCAAAGCAGCTCAGACCCACCAGAGCCACACACACACACACACACAGAGAGACCATTAACCATATTGCCAAAAACAACTATCAAAGCACAAGCCAATTAAATCATCAATAAAGACACAAAACGCTGGTCTAACATTTTAAATCTAGACTGGGCCACAGAAACGGAGACAAATTACACAATATCTAGGTATAGAATCATACCGTCTAATGAGGTCACTACATCCCTGTTGTCCCTGTAGCCCTCCACCCTGACAACCGTCGCTACTGGGGTGTGCTATGGTATCGCCATGGAGATAAGGTACTAACTCAGTATGAGTCAAGGCTGATTATTCTCTGTGCTAGTCACTCCCCCAGTCCCTTTTCCTGATCAACATCCCTCTCCGTAGCTGGGACAGCCAGAGGACTCATAAAATAGTCATGGAAGGAACGGAAACCTTGATCACTGTACAGGTGTGCATCTAGTCAGCAAAAATAACTAATGAGGAACCTGATACAGCATGTAGATCTGTGATTCTTCTGCAGATTAACTTAGGTGGAGGCTTATTTGAAAATATATTTCAAGTCTTTATCAGGGTTGGGGTCAAATCCATTTCAATTCCAGAAGTACACTTGAAATTCAAATTCTCTGCCATGATTTTCAATGAGGAAAATGTTGCATTGGATTTACTTTCTGAATTGACCCAAACTCTGGTCTTTACATGATACACAATTACTTGTAAAGTGATTGTATAATACGTTAGGACTTCCTTGAAACTGCCCTTATCCTTCTAGTTCCTTCTATGTAACAAAATGGACATACCAGCCTCTGGCTAGCAGTCAGGTGATTGTCCTCACCTCAGGGTAGGCCTCCCTGCCAAAGGGTGGAGGGAACTCCACGTCGCCCCACTTGGCCTTACAGAGGTAGTCCGCCGTGGCATCGATCTTAGCCGCCATGTCCAGCACATACACGCCATCCTTCGTGACCACTGGGAGAAGGAAACAGAGAGAGGGACACGACATGGAAGGCAAATAGAAGCACGTTAGCCCGGGGCATTGTAGGGTTAAATACAGAAGGCAAAGAACCACATCCTCTTATTGACATTCACTTGGCTTCTTCCACTCTGATTGAATCAGAGTACTGTTCTCCATCTGTACCTCACTGCTTCCACCCTACCTAAGTGGATTTGTTCTGGGGTCAGGTATGGTTGGAAACGGCACGGTTTTGTTTAGATAAACACTGACACTGTGTTTGTTCGTTTAGTTTCCACAGAAACCTGCTGGTCTCCAGCAGTGCCACATCGGGGGTGATCTCTAAAATAGAACGCAGGGGAAATGAGAGAGGATCATGTACATCCCCCAGGGGGCGTCCTAACCTCCCTAGTCCCTACTCACACTGCAGGAAGGGGAGATTGGAGAGGCAGGGGATGTGGGGGAGACATCAAAGCAGGAGGGGAGGTCTCAGCAGCCCCAGTCCTCTCCCCTCCACAGGAACAGCTGCCACGAGGCATATAACCTGGTACTGATGACCAATTACACCCTGATAAAACACACTGCAGTCATCCAACAGCAGGAACATGAATTATTGAACCAGTTTCCCCCCTCAGAATTAGAATGTTGTAATGAACTTCTGCTCCTCTATATGTTTTCCTACAAGGAGATGTTTTTAGATTCCGTCAGATCTTTATCCCCCCCCCCCAAACGTCTTAATTCGATGACAAAATGATGAGGCTGTGAGTGTTTGTCTGGATGAGGGAGTTGTTCAGAGCATCATGTTTAGGCTGTGGTAGGAGGTTGGTAGGAGTGTTGGATGTGGTAGGATTGTATGACAGGACCTACCCAGTGGGTTGATCTCAAGGTAGGTGAAGTACAGGTCTTCATACAGGTTGAACAGTCCAACGATGAAACTGGCCAGAACCCTGCAGGAAGAAATAACCAGCCAACAAAAACTGTTTTATAGCTACACCTTGACCTTTTAACTTTCCCTAAAACGCAGACAGACCCTTTCTCGTCCTTAGTATGTGCAGGGAAATAAATATGGTTCAGTGGAAGATCTGCCAACTGACTGTTCATTCTAATTAATTTCCCTTAGCGATAGAACTTTCCTTTCAAACAGTGAGTCACACCCTTTATATAACACTAAATCCATAAAAACCAGAGCCAACATTAATAAGGAAGAAGTAAGAGAAAGAGGGAGGGGTGGTGGCAGTGGTGGAGGAGGAGCCAGCTCTTTTCCACTGCACCTGTAAATTAGCCGACGAGCGTCGCTTCAATGAAGGAAACATCTCATTTACTCCCGCCTCCTCCTGTCCAAACAGATGGGTGGCTGTAGTGGGGGCAGCATTTCTTCCTCTCTCCCTGCCTGCCTGTCTGTCAGCTGTGCAGGCAGCTCTGTGGCCTTGTGACCACATCAGTCTCCTGTCTGTCAGGAGGGCTACTCTAGCTACCAAGAGAACCCTGGCCAGGGAGTGAGGGGGTCAGGCCCGACACATTGCACCCACAGTGACTAAGTTCATCTCCTACTGACAGGTTCTGATGGGCCCACCGCTCCGTTTGGGGATCCAAATGAGGGAAGAGGGTGAGGGGGGGTTGAACAGTGCAGAGCAATCTTCCTCAATGTCAGCCGAGACCATGGCGAGCCCAGCCCCAGGCCCTGCCTGCCTTCACAAAAAAAAATTGGAGGGGGGCACTGTATCACGCCCATCAAAATAAACGTCAGGCACCGGGAACGGGCTCAGAATAAGGCTAAGGGGGATGAAAGGAGGGGGATGATCGAAGAAAGGCGAGCTCATAGTGGAGGGAGTTTGTCATTTCCCTAATGGAACTCACCCTCCTCCTCCTTCTCCCTCCAGCATTACTGCATTATCACAGAGTACCTCCCCATCGCTTTCCCCTGTCTGTTTTGTAGTGAGTGGTGCTGCCATTGCTTGCCAGCCAGCTTTAGTTTTACGCAACAACAGGTTCTCTCTAACCCTTCACTTCACTACCTCAGAATGAACGAGGTTCTCTCCCATAAACATACATTTTATTCATCTAGTATCCTGTTATTTCAGCGTGCAAATTCTCTCCCTCACAAAGTAGAAATCTGTTTTTGAAATGAATGCACTGTCTTCGCGCCACTCACGCTCTTTTGTCCGCAGCGACATGGGTCAGGAGCTGTTTCCTCACTGCGTCTTCAGTCAGCTTCTCGTCCACTCCTACCAGAAGCTTACTGGCCTTAGCGTCCACATCTCCCACGTCTACCCCTCCTTCATGGTGGAACAACACGTAGTCTCCCTCCCGTGTGGCATAGATACACACGTAGAACTCCTCTTCCTGAGGGATAGGGAGACACACACCGGTCAGTTATAGGCGACCAGAGACATGTACGCCATAGAAGCCATTTGGGTAATTCACTCCAAAACTATCACCCGTTTTCGTTCTGTACTTAAAGTGCTCAATCCTGACAACTTGACTGCTGACATGCATCACCGTTTGGGATGGCATCACCATTTGGGATGGCATCAACAGTGGACAAATGGATAAAATACTATAGTATCATTTCTTTGGTGAACTATCCCTTTAAAAAGTATCTCACTTTAATTTTATTCATGAGTTGTTTAAGTTAGAAAACCTGTTCGGCTGCAGTCCTCTGAGAGGTAGCTAGACTAGAGAAATCGCATCACGTAGATAGTTCACCTGCTTGTGGGCTACGAATGGCTCGATGAGGAAGTTCTTCAGGATCCCCTTTGCTTTTCCCACCTGAGAAACACACACACACACACACACACACACACACACACACACACACACACACACACACACACACACACACACACACACACACACACACACACACACACACACACACACACACACACACACACACACACACACACACACACACACACACACACACACACACACACACACACACAGCACTTATTTAGAAGCTCACAGACAGACATTGTGTTGGGGAGAAATAGAGAATTGATGGAGCAAAAAGGCAGCATTTCATTTGGCAAAACCGTCATTGATTCCCACAGGAGACTACAATGCTATAATGACTATTACTCTGAGCAGTTGAAGTGAGCCAGCTGTAGCGAGTCAGGAGGATCCATCATAACGCAACACTGCACTTGTTTACAGGTACGCCCTCAGGACTAGAGGGAAAGAAGCAGAGAGAGAGAAAACAAGAGAGAAAACGAGAGGGGGAGGCTATAAAAAGCAGTATGAATGAACACACCGCAAGGCCCCAAAGTGAACACAAAGTGGCCACAGAGCAGACACAAACTAAATAGTCAGGCCATGGGACAAGAAAGTGTAGTTGAATAAAGCCTGAAAAAAGGAGGCCCAAACTGACAGAGGATGACGTCCACACAGAGCAGCGGTCTAGTATAGTCCTAGGTGAAACGAGAGCTCATTTAGCGGTCTGTCACACTGCCTGTGTTAAAAGGTCCCCACGCATAAAACAACCAGGGACTGCCCGGGAGAGCAGACAGAAGAAGAAAAAAAAAGAAGGGAGAAAAAGGAGAAGGTTGACATTTCCGAGAGATGGAATAAAAAGGAGGGACGATGAAGGGAGAAGAGAGGCCATCTGATTAAAGACGAGCTGAGGCCAAACTAGCCTGAAATAATCTCCATACTGATTCTCTCACTGCTCCCTAGAGAACGAGGGAGGAGACGGCAGAAGAGAGGGGCGAAAAGGTTGGAGGAATATATTGATTAAGGAGCTCAAAAAGTTTTTTTTTTTTTTTTAAGTAGAAAGGTGAAACATGATTGAAGTTTTACAACAAACTTAAAAGTAGTGACCAAAAAAAAGGGGTCAATTCAACTGATATGATGCATAATAACCACTGACAGTTTCACACCCATTCACCTGGTAACACATGAACTATCCTGGTTACACCCTATCACTGAGGGACGCTATGTAGTCAAAGAGTTGGGGAAATAGCCAGGCGAGGAGTCATCAACCTCTGGGAATAGTGATTTGATAAGCTGGGGAGAAACAGAGTGATGGGTTGTGAGAGGAGAGCGAGAACAAAAAGTCGAGCTGACAGACTAAATTGTTCACAGTTACTGAACTCTACCCCACCTCTTCTCTCTCGTCCGGACACAACACCCTGTCTCTTTCAGACACACACACACACTACAGAATGTCATTCACTTACACAAATAACACATACTGTAGCATAATACCCAGTACCACCCTCTAATCTCAATATCCAGCTACTGCACAAGCACCTACCTACACACACACAGATTCTGTGTTGTAGATATGTGGTAGTAGAGTAGGGGTCTGAAAGAACACACTTAATGTGTTGTGAAATCTGTTGTGAATGTATTGTACTGTTTTAAAAAAAAATTGTATAACTGCCTTCATTTCGCTGGACCCCAGGAAGAGTAGCTGCTGCTAAGAGGGATCCGTAATAAATACAAATACACTAACTATCCCATATACAGCTACCCAAAAACACATCTAAGCAATGAAAACACACAACATATTGTGAAACATGTTCTATAACTGTAACAAGTTAACCAGATACTAAAATAACAGCAACAGCTGTTCAAGCCAGTCGAAAGAAAAGGATTAATCCAGATCGACACCATCTTAACAACGGTGAATTCATTCATTTCCTATTGATGGTCTCCAGCAGTGACTGACGTTTTCATCTAAAATGTCTGGCCAGTGATATATCCAGCAGCCCACAGCTGCCTACCTCTAACGCAAGCCCGCGCACACTCACTCCCTCGCATAGCCCATGGTTTATGAAGCACACAAACATGTACGTGGCACACAGAGTGATGGACCTACTGTAGCGTGCTCGGCTTACACCGAAACCCGTTTACTCACAGGCAGGACTCTCCGTTCTTGGCTGACTGGCTTGATTGACTAGCACCTGACCGAGAGCCGATTATCAATCTGTGCAGCTCTGGAGGCAAGCGTTTAACATGCATCAAAACAAACACACTTAACTTGGATGGGTAGTACTAGTGGGCATGGGAAAGAGGGGATGAAGAGAGAAATAAGAGAGTGGAACCAAATGCTCTGCAGGAGACAGAGTAAACAGTGAGCAGAGTGAAAGAGTTCACTACAGTGCAGACTGAAGAGCCTTGTGGGAGGTGGGTTTCAATGTGCATGACCAGGAATGTGTGTGTGTGTGTGTGTGCACAATGACCTACCATTGTCTCTCTCATGAGGTGGGTCTTCAGCCACTCTCGGACACCTTTCAGGTCCAGGTTGACACCTACCAGTCCCAGCTTCCCCCGCCGCTTGATCAGCTGGTCTGGCTTCACTACCAGCCGCTAGGGACCAGACAACACGGGTCGAACTGTTAGCATCACAACACCAGGATAATGGACATAAAGTGACTGTGATTTAGTGATCATCCTTAGACTAGACTACCCATGACAGGATAACGTAGTTCGCCTCACATTAACACATTGCTCATTTGTTGTTTATGATAACAGGTTATATGCCGACGATGACCTTTATGTGTGGCGCAAACGGGCGAGTTCACTTCAGGTATCATTACACACTTCAAATCCTCAGCATTTGAAGCCCATCTTGATCAGAACTATATCTGTAGATCAGGAGGTAGGTTTCCGGGTCCTCCCTCAAATCAAAGTTTATTGGTAGCGTACACAGATTTGCAGATGTTGTTGCTGTTGCAGCGAAAATGCTTGTGTTTGTAGCTCCAGCAGTGCAGTAACATAAACATATTGCAAAAAAAGTACAAATAAATAAATATCAGAACGATTCTGGAATATTACATATAGTGCATCCGGGAAAGTATTCAGACCCCTTGACCTCTTCCACATTTTGTTACGTTACAGCCTTATTCTAAAATTGATCAAATAAAAGCATTTCCTAAATCAACATACAATACCCCTTAATGACAAAGTGAAAACAGGTATTTTGACATTTTTACAAATGTCTAATTTTAAAACATTTTAAAAACACACAAATACCTTATTTACATAAGTATTCAGACTTCGCTATGAGACTCTAAATTTTGCTCAGGTGCATCCTGTTTCTATTGATCATCCTTGGGATGTTTCTAAAGCTTGATTGGAGTGTATTTGTGGTAAATTCAATTGATTGGACATGATTTGGAAAGGAACACACCTATATATATATATATATATATATTAAAAAAAAGAAACGTCCTCTCACTGTCAACTGCGTTTATTTTCAGCAAACCAACATATTTGTATGAACATAACGAGATTCAACAACTGAGACAAAAAACTGAACAAGTTCCACAGACATGAGACTAACATAAATTGAATAATATTTCCCTGAACAAAGGGGGGGCAAAATCAAAAGTAACAGTCAGTATCTGGTGTGGCCACCAGCTGCATTAAGTACTGCAGTGCATCTCTTCCTCATGGACTGCACCAGATTTGCCAGTTCTTGCTATGAGATGTTACCGCACTCTTTCACCGAGACACCTGCAAGTTCCCGGACATTTCTGGGGGGGAATGACCGTTGCCCTCACCCTCCGATCCAACAGGTCCCAGACGTGGGATTGAGATCCGGGCTCTTCAATTGCCATGGCAGAACACTGACACTTCTGTCTTGCAGGAAATCACACACAGAACGTGCAGAATGGCTGGTGGCATTGTCATGCTGGAGGGTCATGTCAGGATGAGCCTGCAGGAAGGGTACCACATAAAGGAGGAGAATGTCTTCCCTGTAACGCACAGTGTTGAGATTGCCTGCAATGACAACAAGCTCAGTCCGATGATGCTGTGACACACCGCCCCAGACCATGACGGACCCTCCACCTCCAAATCGATCCTGCTCCAGAGTACAAGCCTCGGTGTAACACTCATTCCTTCGACGATAAACGCAAATCCGACCATCACCTCTGGTGAGACAAAACCACGACTCGGTAGTAACCAAAAAAACAAATCAAAATCTATTTGAGATTCTTCAAAGTAGCCAAGAGTGTGCAAAGCTGTCATCAAGGCAAAGGGTGGCTACTTTGAAGAATCTGAAATATAAAATATATTTAGATTTGTTTAACACTTTTTTGGTTACTACATGATTCCATATATGTTATTTCATAGTTTTGATGTCTTCACTATTATTCTACCACGTATAAAATCGTAAAATTAAAGAGAAACCCCTGAACAAATAGGTGTGTCCAAACTTTTGACTGGTACTGTATATATTTTTTATTTAACTAGGCAAGTCAGTTAAGAACAAATTCTCATTTACAATGACGGCCTACCCTGGTCAAACCCTAACCTGGACAACGTTGGGCCAATTGTCCCAATCACAGCCGGTTGTGATACAGCTTGGAATTGAACCAGGGTCTGTAGTGACACCTCTAGCACTGAGATGCAGTGACTTAGACCGCTGTGCCACTCGGGAGCCCACTATATAGACAGTATATGAATAGAAAAGGTGTGTACAGCAGTAGTTATAGGGGATGAGCCATGACTAGAAAACAGTATATACATATGATGTAGGTAAAACAGTATGTAAACAGTATGTAAACATTATTGAAGTGACCAGTGTTCAGTCAATCATAGGGCAGGAGTCACTAAGTTGCAGGGTAGAGTACCGGGTGGTAACCGGCTAGTAACAGTGACTACGGTGGTGGTGACTGTTCAACACTGTTGGCTTGGAGATAGAAGCCGTTTATCAAAAGTCTCTCGGGTCCCTCCTTCCATTCCTCCATCCTCCCCCTGGCTGCTACCGCTCTTGGGTTAATCAGAGATGGAGAGGGAAGTGACTTTATGAGACTTGAGCCATTATCATCTGGAGTGCTGCCAGTAAAACCAGGCAGAGAGGGCCCAGGGAGAAAGTTAATGTAATTTCCTAATCAATCCTGTCACACCGGTTCATGTGTATCTGGGCCTACACCTGCCCTCCTCTATCCTTCTCCTCCACGCACTAAAACAGCCTCCCTGCTGAGTGAGACAGACAGTGAGACAGTGAGACAGACAGTGAGACAGACAGACAGTGAGACAGACAGACAGTGAGACAGACAGACAGTGAGACAGACAGACAGAGAGAGATATATTTTACCCCGGGAGATGAGTCATACTGTAATTCCATTAGACCCCTCTTTCTCCCAGACTCCTCCATCTCTGAGGTAATTATGACTGCTCTTAAAGAGAGTGTCTCCTCCCATTGTGGATGTCATTTTTTTATTCCTCCTGATGCATTCCGATGACAATGCGGACATTCATTCTCCTCTACATTGACCTTGCTTCATGTACGTTTTTACAGCCAGAAGAGTGGCTGGAATGAAGATGGGCCTGCTAGCCAGGACGTTAGGGTCCTAACGAGAGCCAGGAGACCACTCTACTCTCTCTTCCATTAGCCTAAGTGATTGTGTCTGCAAACAAAATGTAGCATTTCACACAGGCTGCAGTCGGGGAAGGTGGCTGCTGTGATAGTCATGGAGACAGATTTATGACTATAAATGTAGCATTTCACACAGGCTGCAGTCGGGGAAGGTGGCTGCTGTGATAGTCATGGAGACAGATTTATGACTATAAATGTAGCATTTCACACAGGCTGCAGTCGGGGAAGGTGGCTGCTGTGATAGTCATGGAGACAGATTTATGACTATAAATGTAGCCAAACTGAATCTACTGACTGTAATGTAATCCTTGTTTTGAGCAAACAGTTAACCTTGCGTGGGTCAGTCATCCTTATGAAGAAATAGTTGATGTTTGAAAAGACAGTCGTGCCATTGACCGTTGGTGATTGAATGACATAAGAGCTGCTGTTAAGACATAGGTACTAGGTCGGTATTTGGTTCTAAAGAAAAATGAGCCTTCGATGGGTCAGCTATTCCTTACCTCAGTGAGCAGCCAGGGGTGGTCCTGTGCCAGCCGGTCAAAGTCGGTCTCAGTCGTCACGTTGGCATAGTGGAACCGGTTCTGGACCGCTGCAGATGTACAGATATACTTATAGAGGAACTCCTTCCCCGTCTGCTCCGAGATGGCTTTGGCTGACATGGTAGATCAGAGAACAGTGGTCTGAGAGGAGAGAGAGAGGGAGAGAGAGGGAGAGAGAGGGAGAGAGAGAGAGGGAGGGCCAGGTCAAAAGCGAGAGATTAGGTAAACCCGATTATAACCACAGGTGCATACCAGTACAGGGTGACTAGCTTAAGTAGAAGATATTCTTGTTATGTTCCCAAATATGACACATCAGAGAGGATAGGGCCAGCCTTTAACAACAGCAGCCTCTTACATGATAATTATGGTATATAGTGAGCTATTCATTTACACACAAACTGCAGATCGGAGGTCTCTATCTATGTTGTAGGATCTGCCCCGTCATCTCTTCAGTATGCTATCCTTTATTGGCCCAGCTATTAAATAAAAAAACCTTGTCCAGGCAGGCAGTGATGCTGAGGCTAAGTTGATTAGCCCAGGTCTAGGAACTGCACTCTAATGGAGTAATGAGCCCTCATCTGGCTGCCACTCAAACAAAATCAGGTGAACCCCTAGATAGACACACAGCTTTAATCACCAGAGACAGCACAGAGAGGGGGCCTGGAGTTTGTGTAGAGGACAATAACCAGACAAAAACACACACACACACACACACACTCGATAAAACAACCTTCAGAGAGCCTGATGCATTGCTGTCTCAAAACAAACACAGAGAAACAATCACCCACACATAGACACACCTTGAACCTACTGCTATTAAATAAAGGGTGTAGTCAGTGTTTGTAGTGCTAGGGATAAACAGTTGGTAAAAGACATCACACTAGAAGGAGAGGACTCTCTACTATGAACTACACATTATGAGACGTGTCAGTGTCAGACATGCAGCCTCATACACAAACAAGATAAGCCTGATGGCCCGATTGTCAGACTACGATGATGTCATGGTCACGTGTATAAACCCTGTAACGGGTGAAGGGTCGTCCTGATATGACGTGGTGACCCGGAACTCCATACTTGGGATATTGAGATATTCCCAAGAGACTATCAAAGGCAGCTGTCTGTCAACACACATGTATAAAAATCATAAATGAGATATTTGGAGAGGGTCAGGACAAAGGATTTGATCATTCTTAAAATGAACATTTAATTATTATTCATTATACAGCTGAATGTGGTACTTGGATGTCCAGACTCACAGTACCAAATGTGACCAACCCCCATCCTCCACCACACATTGGATGCACCCTCGTTATCCCCCAGCCCCCCTCCATTTCCTTCCGCCAGCACAATGTGGCAATTCTGTTGTTATTGATCTGGCCTTGGCTTCCTGATACACTCACTAGGCAGAGCGTTATCATTGCTTTTACCACAGACCAGATGGATATCATGATGACAAATGTGTCCCATTACTGTGCTGATACAAACCCACTCAGGTCACTAGTCTCCGTAATATCACTACTAAGAAATTGACAATAAAACAATAAGTTGCTCTTCAGTATTCTTGCAGTGATGGACCACCCAGTCAACTTGCCCTCTGTGTCCTTCATCAGATAAAGAGCCCTGTGGCGCAGTGTTGCAGCGTCACTACAGCCTGGGGTCCGATCCCAAGTGGGTGCTAAAGAAGCATAGCTTGGGCGGGTCATGTTTCGGCCGACACATGACCCGACCTTCCCCTCTCCAGAGCCCGTTGGGGTGTTGCAGCAATAAGACAAGATGGTAATTGGAGAGCATTTGGAAGTCACGAAAAAGGGGGTAGAATTCAGATAAAGAGCCTGGTATCTACCAGAGAAGGCTTTGCTCTGGGCTGCTGTCCTGCTAGCCCTTGATTAGATAAATGAATGGAGGTGGTGTTGGAGCATCTTCAGTATCCATCCCTCTTCTCCTCTTCTTCCTGAGTCACTATAGCTCTGGTCCGAGGCCAATATAACACTGGATGGGAGGAGAGACAGACTCACTACAGTAGATCTGTCCATTTCCTCTCTGCTAGCAGCTTGTCAGCGCTATGAAATATCACCCCTCCTCACCAACATAAATGATCCAGCACGGATAACATTGATCAAGAGTGGTTGAAGCACGCAAACACACACGGATGAAGGCACACACACACACCAGAAAATATGCATATCACACACACACTTATCAAAACCACTGACACCTAGAGCAGAAACACAGGCTTCTTCTGATAAAAATCGGATTTAAAAAAAAAGCACTGTCTTTCACAGCACTGAAGTCAGAATGCAATTAACCTTAACCTAGCCTGGTCCCCTACACCTCCAGATTGCCTTCCCTTATACTACAATAACACCGAAACATCTGCACCTGGTTCTGACAGGGTAGAAATGACAAAAATACTTCAGTGCTTCAAAAATGTAAAGAAGCGTCTGTCTGCCTGCTAGAGAAGATATCTGTTCTGGACTAATGAACTTGGGGAAAGCAAGGAAGTGCTTTCAAAAAAGCAAGAGCTGTGTTTTGAGAGTGGACTAATAATGCATGATTTGTGTCAATTAAGATTCTCTATGAATCGGATTCCAAGTTTATTAAAATGCATGATCACTTGAACATTCTGACTTAAAAAGAAAACCTAAGGCAAAGGTAGCTGAACTAAATGACTATCGCCCCGTGGCACTCACTTCTGTCATCATGAAGTGCTTTGAGAGAATAGTCAACGATCATATCACCTCCACCTTACCGGTCACCCTAGACCCACTTCAATTTGCGTACTGCCCCAATAGGTCCACAGATGATGCAATCGCCATCACACTGCCCTGTCCCATCTGGACAAGAAGAATACCTATGTAAGAAAGATGTTCATTGACTACAGCTCAGCATTCAACACCATAATAGCCTCCAAACTCATCATTAAGCTTGAGTCCCTGGGTCTCAACCCCGCCCTGTGCAATTGGGTCCTGGACTTCCTGATGGGCGGCCCCCAGGTGGTGAAGGTAGGAAACAACATCTCCACTTCGCTGACCCTCAACACTGGGGCCCCACAAGGGTGCGTGCTCAGCCACCTCTTGTACTCCCTGTTCACCCATGACTGCGTGGCCATGCACACCTCCAACTCAATCATCAAGTTCGCAGATGACACAACAGTAGTAGACTTGATTACCAACAACGATGAGACAGCCTACAGGGAGGAGGTGAGGGCCCTCGGAGTGTGGTGTCAGGAAAACAACCTCTCACTCAACGTCAACAAAACAAAGGAGATGATTGTGGACTTCAGGAAACAGCAGAGGGAGCACCTCCCTATCCACATCGACGGGACAGCAGTGGAGAAGGTGGAAAGTTAAGTTCCTTGGCGTACACATCACGGACAAACTGAAATGGTCCACCCACATCGACAGTGTGGTGTATAAGTTGCAACAGCGCCTCTTCAACCTCAGGAGGGTGAAGAAATTTGGCTTGCCACCTAAAACTCACAAACTTTTACCGATGCACAATTGAGATCATTCTGTCGGGCTACATCACCGCCTGGTACAGCAACTGCACAACCCATAACCGCAGGGCGGTCCAGAGGGTGGTGTGGTCTGCACAACGCATTACCGGTGGGCAAACTACCTGCCCTCCAGGACACCTACAGCACCTGATGTCACAGGAAGGCCAAAAATATCATCAAGGACAACAACCACCTGAGCCACTGCCTGTTCACCCCGTTATCATCCAGAAGGCGAGGTCAGTACAGGCACATCAAAGCTGGGACCGAGAGACTGAAAAACAGATTATATCTCCAGGCCATCAGACTGTTAAACAGCCATCACTAACACAGAGAGGCTGCTGCCTACATACAGACTTGAAATCATTGGCCACTTTAATAAATGATCACTAGTCACTTTAATAATGTTAAAATATCTTGCATTACTCATCTCATATGTATATAATGTATTTTATACCATCTATTGCATCTTGCTGATGCCGCTCTGTCATTGCTCATCCATATATTTATATGTATATATTATTATTCCATTCCTTTACTTAGATTTGTGTGTATTAGGTTTTGTTGTGGAATTGTTAGATTACATTTTAGATATTGCTGCACTGCACTGTTGGAACTAGAAGCACAAGCATTTTGCTACACTCGCAATAACATCTGCTAACCATATGTATGTGACCAATGAAATTTGATTTGATTTAGTCAAAGACATAACTTGCCTAGTTAAATAAAGGTTAAATATAAATAAATAAATGATTAATTCATTATGACTTCCATTCTAAAATAATGAAATAGGTGAAAATGATAAAATGGCAATAAATAACTACATTATGGGGTAAAACGGACATTTTCTAAACAAATAAACATGCCACAGCCCATGAGTCGACACATTTAAAATATATATATATATATAGTAAATTAAGCCGTGGCCACAATAACGCTTTCATAATGTCTTGACTTCATACAGAATGAAGACTGGTACTGTTGATTGACCAGTTCAACTCGTCTTGTGTCTCTCTTTCTTTCCCTTACTCAGAGAGAGAGAGAGAGACACACACACACACACACACACACACACACACACACACACACACACACACACACACACACACACACACACACACACACACACACACACACACACACACACACACACACACACACACACACACACACACACACACACACACACACTTTATTTGTGTTAGCTTTTTAATTTTATTTACTGCGCATGTTACACTACTTGATGTAACTTTCAAGTCAGCTTTCAATTACTCTTTGCAATCTGTAAACATCCAAATAAATCTACATATAGATGTATCTCACCTTTATATCTTGAGAGTTGTGGACAAGATCTCCCAGGTTTTCTGTTGATAATATTTGGATCGTTTCGGTTGAGAAACGATATGAGCCGGCAATGATCCCGCTAACTGCTCCTTCTATCTGTGGCTTCGCTGTCGGCGTGGACCACTGATTTCACTTCTGGGTTCTCAGTTTTCTCCCCTCTTCCTATCTGACGATAAACTTGGCTGATATCCCTGCTCTTTGATTGGGTCACACCACCCCATGGCTGTTGCTTCATAACGCTCACGCCCACCTGTCGTTGAAAGAAACGACTACGCTGTTCAACTGTAGGACACTGATTGGCTGGCATTGTCTGTTTAGTACTGTAGCCAATCAGAATGGAATAACATCATCATATAAAAGAAAACAACAGTAAACTTGTCTCAATTTTTCAATTAGACTAAAGGTTTATAACATTCTGACACCAGTGAACTGATGTCCATCTACATTAAGGCTATTTATATTTTCCCGTTGCTCTTGGCCTTGACCATATATAGATACATACATAAACATGTAGCCAATGATTCACCAAAGGCATTTCCATTCAGTGGCCTTCAAGTAAATTGTACAAACTGCAGTAGTGTGCTTTTTTTTACCCCTGGTATGTTTATTTGTGTGAATCCCAAACGATTTGCTTTTGAGTTTGATTAATCAGGATACCATTTTGTTTGTTTATTTTGTTCGAGTAATATTTGAAAGGGGGAGGTGCCTTATGCACCTCAGAGTCTTTTGGGGTTCCGTGGAATCTGAGATCCTTGAGACGTCCAGCATTTAAACCAAACCAAGGATTGCTGATGCTCTGTCTTTGGCCATTGAGCGGCTTTGAAGCCGCCGGTCGGCCATATTGGCACTCCTCAGTAGGAGCAGTCCTCCATAGGAATACATTGAATTCTATTTCAAATAAGTGTTATAAAGGAAGAAAATAGAATGTATTTAAGTATATTTTTAGTAGTAGTGGGGACAGTAACATTAGTCCTCTAAAAAAAGTATACATTAAGGAAATGTTTATATATATATATATATATTAATGTTTAGCTCACATAATATAATTTAAATGTATGCATTAAGGTGTCTTTAATATAATAAATGTGGCAAAACGAGTGTAGACATTAATAAATGCATTTTATAGCTTCCAAAATATATTTTACAACGGTGGGGGTGTCAAGATGGAGGCAGGGTGGCTTCAACACAACACCCAAATAATAATCTACTGTATATATAAACCCGATTTTAGTTTAATTTGAAAATGGTTAAGGATTAAGGTTGGGTAAGGGTTGTGGTTGTGGTTAGGGTAAGGGGTTAATGTTAGAGTTTAGGGTAGGGAAGTCCAAAGGATCCCAGGTCATAATCATTTTTTACCTATCCTGCACATGCACTTATCACTTGCCTTTTTAACTCTCGTCACATTGTTTTGTATTGTCTTGTGCACAAATAAAGAAATTCCAAATAAAATAACGCTAACAACGTTTTTTTATAAACACCAGCAGAATGGCTGTCTAACCAATGCAATATATTTTCTAGGATAGATAGTACATTATAGTATGACGAACAGAACCAGGGTTATACATTCAAATGTGTAATAAAATCAGACCATTTCAAGGTGGAGCAATTTAATTTGGAAGGAGCAAGACTCGTTTGCATCATATTAGTCTGACGAGCCAAGTGCCCTGTACAGTCAGTGTGTGTAATCCTCAGTCTAGTGCAGCTGGCAGTACAGACCTTGGTAAGAGTTGCAAATTCTTTCTCTCATACACACCGGTGTGTAAATGATTGATATCAAAACTTGCACAGTTGTGGTGCAATATGGTGCAATGGGAGGTGATGGCACACCACTAGACAGTCTGACAATTGGGTCATTCAACTCAGAGCCTCTCCAGAATAAAATGTAACGAAGGTAGGATTGTGTGTGTTGTAGTGGGGTGTTCGAGAGCCTTTGGCCTTGGATACACTTCCTCAAAAGTGGATGCAACCAGTATGCCACTTCAGTTTTGGGAGATTCAAACATTGACTGGCCTGATGAGAAATATACTTCAGGTCATGTTCTCTTCATAAATTGTACTAATAGTATCCGGAGGCTGAGTGCCATCTGCTGGTCAGCTTCTCCAGCTACAAACAAAATGGCTGAGTTTCACTGTACAGTGTCAATAGTCAATAGCTTCCTAACTGTTAAAATGGGTGTGCAGCATTGGCGACACGTCATTCAGGGCAGCCCCACATTTTTAGCACCATGGTCTCTTGCATGTTTTGCATGTTATTTTGGCATTAATACATGTCACATATCAGTTTGCAAACAATGTAACAAAAATATATATATATCATTGAGTTAATAAAGCCTCATACAAACATGGTCTCTTTTTTGTTTTCTTGAGTAAGGCAGCTCCAAAATGCAGGTGTTTCAGTCAAGCTCTGTGCTTTCTCTGGTGGTGGGGCAAGCCAGCAGAAAATACAGAGCGTTGCGCCGTGATTGGCTCAGTATTCTGTCACTCGTGTGGACACTACGCCACCGCCATGTCACCAAGGGTTTAGCTCTAAAATTCTAGCCCCTTGGATGCTGCCATAGAGTTACATTAGAAGTGCCCATCCAAGAAGGCTCAAGCTCATTGGCCACAGATGAAATTATGTCAAATCCTGTTATATCTACAGTAGCTTTGATTGGACTGATCATCATTCAACATCATACTTTCAAAATCTTAGCTGGCAGTGGTCATCATGAATCAAGTCAACAATCTACTGGCATATTCTTTTAATCGTTGTCATATGAAGAGAAATAATGAAGAGAAATTATAGAATTATAGATGCTCATCGGCCATTGGACATAAATTGCCGATGGAAATCGCAAATTCAACAATGAGTGGTTTGGAAGGAATCAGTGGCTAACTGCAAGAATTGCAAAGCAATCATTCACCTGTTATTCAGTGGAGTGGCTGTAGTTGTGTGGTCCCAAGTCTAAGATTAAGGGTCTCTTCCTAGTTCAAAATTATAAATATTCAACATGGGCCATGCTGTCAATGAAGCATGATTTATGCCATGCTCAAAACTGAAAAATCAGACTTGAGTTGGAAGACAATTGGGAAATCTGGAAAAACTAGCTACGACTGGGAAAAATTTTTTTGAATTTTCATCCAACTTGGAATTGTAAACCGGGAACTCGGGCCTCTTTCTAGAGCTACGACCTGAATACCACTGACGTCATCTTGATTCAACTTTTTTTTCTTCCTCCTGAGTTCCCAGTTGTCTTGAAAGCGTCATAAATCCAGAGAACGCCAGACTTTGACAAAATTTGCCCACGAAGGACAGCCGCTCCACCTTCCTGTTCAAGTGAGCACAGCACAAGGTGAGTCCAAAAATGGGAGAGCACTGTAAGAACGGCCCATGTTCTGAATTCTGTCACTGTACATTTCAAAAGTGCTGAACATGTAGTTGACGTCGGGCCTAGCATGCTCATGTCTTTATCGAAATTACGGCTTGCCTCCAATCTTGTCATCCCCTTATGCCATAGTTTGTACATCTCAATTATCAGTAGAAACCACATTTGTTTATTAAGTCACTCATTACAGCTGTTTTTATTTTTATTTTTTAGAGGCAGTAAATGAGGGTGAATGAACGGTTTTGCTGCCAGACAAGGCTCCGCTGACAGCCAGGTGTAGCAGTGGTAAAGTGCAAAGAATGTATTGTTTAGTGTTGTGGCTTTGCTGGCATGGATCCCACTTTCCCCACCAAGATTTACATGACAAAAAAAAAAGACAACTGGTGTACAGACAAGGGAACAGTCTTGAACCGGGTGTAACAGTACACATTGCATTAAGACAATATTTGGCGCAAAGCAAATTATTTTATTAAGTGTACAAAACATGTGCAAAAACAGTGACTCATTGGAAGAACTAAACAAGCATGGCTTTGCCCTAAGAAACCTACACATCAGTCATGATCAGACAGCGGATACATACAAGTTGACATGCAAAACCTAACTGTGGTTGACAGAAAGAGGGATGATCCCAGGCTGCAGTCTCCTATACTACAGAATTGTGGCCTTGGTTTCACAGCATTTGATAAGTACCAAGTAAGTGCCAGCTAATGAAACAAACTGCACATTCATCAGCATTCTCCCTTTGATTTCTGCAGCATCGTGCAAAAAGAGTTAATTAGGAATGGCCTCTATGAAGGACATTCACAGTTCAGCACATCAAATCAAGCATACACAGACACCCTTTTTGGCCCATGAGCTACTTGTGAAATTACCCAACTCTTTCCTTCATACCAAACATACAAACACATGGCTAAACTGACCAAACCACAGGAAATGACTGAAATATATGTGCAACTTCTTTTGCGAACAAGCTAAATCATGACTAGAACTACATCTGCTAAACCTGGCATGCAATGAAAACACTATGAGCCACTCACACAAAACATGACAATATCTAAATGCTTAACACTGACATATGCGGAAGGTTTTTTTAATATAGTGTTAGACATGAATTGAGTAGGGAAAATAGTGGTCAAACGGTGAGAAGCGGTACTAGGAGAAGCAGTACTACATCTGTCAAAACTGCAGCTGAGCCATGAAATCAGGCCTCGTCTTCAGAAATCCTATCCAATTGCAACTATGGCACTAAAAACGCATGACAAGACACTGAACAAGATGCTAAGCTTGACCTAAACTGTGGTATAAAGGCCTCTTGGGTTGTGCAGCAAAGCAATAGAGAAAGGCACACAGCTTGTGAATTTGGGGTGGGATATCCAAGACGCCTCCCAAACCCCAAAAGTAGCACAAACACACAAACTTCCCCACAGACCAATCAGAACACTAGTACGCCACTCATCCAGAACCATCCATTTCCACCTTCCCCCTCTCCTTTACAGTATGGTGCACTTTTGCTTCTTCTTCTTGTCCCCGTCTCTCTTGGTCGAGTCAGCCTTCTTGGGCCCGTAGAGGCTGGAGAAGCAGGCCTGGGCGGAGATGGGCTCCCTCAGACTGAGCAGCCACCTCCCCTTGCCGTAGTAGGCCAGGGAGCCGAGCTCCATCTCCTCCACCAGCTCTCCCTCCTGACCCTCTTGCTGCAGCGCTAGGATCTCCAGCAGGTCGAAGCCCGTCTGCTGTGGCTCAACGCCCTCCGCACAGCCCAGGGTGATGTGGGCACGGCTACCAGCGGGCAGGGTGGTGGCGGCGGCTGGGACTACAGACACCACCTCCTCAGCATCGGCAGGCCACAGGGTCAACTGATCCCCAGAGAGTGAAACCCGGGCACCAACAGTGCGAGGTGTGACGAAGAGGGCACTGAGGGACAGCTCGAACGCAGAGCCATACAACTCTTTAACAGCCTAGAGTGGGAAAAGAGGGGTTATTTCAAAATGGATCCCCCGAAAAGTTAATACATTATTTAAACAATGCACTGGTCATCAGATTTTAAATAAATAACAACAAGGCCAATATGAGCGGTGTGGTAAATAGGATGAGGTTGCATTTGACAAATCATTCCCATCACCAATATACACAAAACAAAAATAAATGCAACATGCAAAGTCTGTCCCATGTTTCATGAGTTGAAATAAAAGATGCATATGCATTTTGCACACATATGTTCATCCCTGTTCATGAGAATGTCTCCTTTGCCAAGACAATCCATCCACCTGACAGGTGTGGCATATCAAGAAGCTGATTAAACAGCATGATCATTACACAGGTGCACCTTGTGCTGGAGACAAAAGGCCACTATAATTTGCAGTTGTGTCACAACAATGTCAGATGTTTTGAGGGAGCATGCAATTGGCATGCCTCCCAAGTGGGTGGGCCCACCGCTGCACCCCTGCCCAGTCATGTGAAATCCATAGATTAGGGCTTAAATTAATATATTTCAATTGAGTGATTAACTTATATGAACTGTAACATCATTGAAATTGTTGCATGTTGACTTTATATTTTTGTTCAATATACTTTGACTTACTGGTTTGTCTGCATATTCCTTGGCTCCCTCAGCCTTGCCATAGTCACAGAATTTGGTAGTGCAATGAAGAACGCCATTGGCTTGGAAATACTGCTCCAGGTCCACCTCTTTCTCAGCCTCAACAGTGACTGAAAAAAACAAAAACAAAGCAAGCTCAGTTGTCACAGTCAAGCTCAAGAGACTAAAATCAGAGTCAGATATAAACAATAGAAGTCTGTATCACAAGACCGTTGTGCTGTACTCACAGTCAGGCAAGTGCTTCTTGAAGGCCTCAAGCGTGTCCAGCGTCTTCAGGAAATCCATGGACGTACACCTGACCTTGTCCTGGATGCCAGGGAGAAGGAACCAGCCAAAGAAAAGGGGCAGGGACGTCTCCTCAAGAGGTACTTTCATGGCCTGGATCTGGGCCTCCTCTAGCCCCCGCTGAGTTCTCTTGGCCAGCTGTGGCAAGTCTCTGCTCCACTCAGTGCGGGGCTCCAGAAACATGGCCACCAGCCGGTGCTGCTCTGCCACCTCCCCAAGACGGGCCAGCCGATCATGGGTATGGTTGGTGTCATCCACCACTATCACTTGAGCAGATGTTCCTACACTGCAGCAGGCTACCACAGCATCGTCAAAAGCCTTGTACCCATCTACCGATGCTTCTGGACTCTCCGGTTTCACACCATGGTCATCAGCACAGCAGACAGTGCAGATACCCTGGTAGTTATCTGCAATAGCACGTGCCAAGAGGCTCTTGCCGCTGCCGGGGAGGCCTCTGAGGATGATTAGAGTGCGAGAGGTGCGAAGTGTGGCTTTGGTCTGCTCATGCTCCAGGAAGGCAAAAGACAGGGTACCAGGAGCGGGAATCTGCTCGACAACTTCGGCCTTCTGCTGCTCCACTGCATCTGCCTCACCTGCTGCCCGTTTCTCGGACTCTACTTCTTTAACAATTTCAGCTTCTACCAGTTTCTCTTCCATCACAGCCTCAGCCTCTATTGGTTTCTCTGCTTCCACTTTCTTCACAGCCTCAGCCTCTACTGGTTTCTCTGCTTCCACTTTCTTCACAGCCTCAACTGGTTTCTCTGCTTCCACTTTCTTCACAGCCTCAGCCTCTATTGGTTTCTCTGCTTCCACTTTCTTCACAGCCTCAGCCTCTACTGGTTTCTTTGGTTCTGGTACAATTTCAGCTTCGGTCTGTTTGTCTGCCTCCACTTCCTGTACAGTTTTAGACTCCGCTGGCATCTCTGGCACCACCGCCAACACAACACCAGATTCTGCCTGCTTCTCAGATTCCCCAGGCTCTTTCTCTTCAAGCAGTTTCACATCCTCAGATTCTGGCTGTGTGACAGGCTCGGGCGCTGCCTGCACAGACAGTTTAACAGCCTCTGGGACGGGTTCAGCCATTTTCTCTGGCGCAGTTTCAATGTTATTCTCTGCTAGAGGCTCATCTAAAGGCAGAGGCTCTGGTGTTTTCTCTGGCATTGGCTGCTTTTCAGGCACTGTGGTCTGTTTTTTGTCTGGTTGGAAGTACAATGCTGTAGCTGCCTCAGAGACCTCTAAGCTCTCTAGTTCTGGTTGTTTTTCTGGGTACTTCTCTGCTTTAGTCACAACTTCTGGAGATGTCTGAATCTCCTGAGAAGGTTCCAGAGACATGTTCTTTGGTGATTTTTCTGCTTTAGGCGCCGTCTCTTGCATTTCTTCTGACATTCCTGACTCTGTCAGCATATCTGGCAAACACTCCATTTCTTGCCCATTCACTGGAGATTCTGCAGGATCTATTGGAGAGTCGTGTGACTGGGGGCAATCTCCTGCTCCAGTCTCCTGTTGCTCTCGAGTCTCTGTCGCTGTGTCCAACACCTGGTTCTGCTCAGCATCCATATCTGGGTTCCTCAATGGACCTAATGATAAACACAGGTTTAGACAAAAGATTTGCACCCTGAAAATACATGCAATAATAATGATACAAATGAAACTCATACAAATTCAATACTTGGAAAACAGGAACTTTATATTTGAAACTGTACAGCATAAACAATGAAATGGTGCTGGAATTCCTTTAAACTTCCAAGCTGTAAAAAATATATATATATAAATAAATCTTCCCTTGTGCAATGATTTGGGATACCACACTATCACTTTCTGAGGGAGTCAAATGATCTCTGTTGGTATTTCTAATAAGAGTTATAGGGAGCAGCAGACTCTCCTTATATAATTACTGTACTGCAGCGGTTTCTCTGTGGAGTCCTGCCGAATCAGAGCTAGTTGTGGGCAAGGCCTCCACCGGTTTGCGTCCTGGACATCAGATTATTCGGAGTAATAAATCAAAGTGATAAAAGGCATTGGGTAGTTGGCTTGGCTCTATCGACCTTGATTAGTAAATGGTTTAAGCACAGCTGGCATCTTTGCATGCCTTCATGGGCTCTGAATTCTCAAAACATCCACATAATCGGCTTGAACTACTGCCCGTCTTGCATTATACGTGTAGGTGGGAAACACGTAATTGTGAAGCGTCAATTAGAATGCATTAACATTCATCCATAAAACCAATAATAAAAAATAAAAAATGCATCAGCAATTTGGTACTGAATTAGGTCGATTAAATGAGCGAGGTTCAGATATAGGTTATGCAAAACCGCCGAAAAAAAGTAGCGGCGTGCGCTCAGCCTCCGGCGACTAGGCCGGGGTGAGAAATTAACACCTGCGACTGATTATACCAGCCTTTTGTGTGGACAAGGGCTCTTATATCCGCTTTAAAAAATAAAACACTTCAATAAAAATACATTTTTAAAAATCGCCAAGGAAAGTATGTAGAAGTGATATTTTTTATTGAGTAACAGACGGTCAGTAGCGCAATCGCCTACATGTTCGTGAAATAAGATATATATATATATATAAAGCATGGTCATCCCCGTTACAGGCTAGACAAGTTCACCAAGAAACAAACGACATTCGAAACAGCACATCGAAGGATAATATTTATGGTGAGTGAATCTTCTGTAAAAGATCAGATGAGAATGTTTTTAGTGCGACGGTGTAAACGCGGCTCCTACCGTGTAACAATGAAATGATGAAACGGGGAGTGGCTGCAATGCAATCACCACGCTAACAGACAAAACAAAATCAGCGTGGCAATGTCATGTCCAAACTCAGATGCCACGTTTGAACAACAGCGATAGCCTATTTCAAAGAGAAAGAAATTAGATTTGTCTGAAAAGCGAGATTGATCACTTCGGTCAAGTTCCAAGATCGTACTATATGACGAGCAGCTTCTAATCGGGCTAACTATCATATTGATATGAATGGGACGAGATTACCGACGGAGGTTTCTTACCGTGCCTGATGTGTCAGGAGTATGCCGCTGACTCTGCAATTTAGGCGTTTTCAAAGCTGGAAAGCAGAGGACAGTCGGCGCTGCGCGCAGAATTCTGCCCCCAACACTAGGAAAGAAAACGGAAACTACGGGCTCTTGAGCACGAGCAAGGTTTAGTGCTCTTGAGGGCGGGGTGCTTTCTATCGTTTGCGCGCCCCCGCTCTTATCAACGCGAACGTCCCATCAATGACAACGTAGACCTGGCTGAGAAGACAATTACATATGAGTTTTGTTGAATTTAAATTCCATAAACCATGGCAATAATGCCAGGGAGGCTGATAATTCATGGCATTAGTGACAACAATGATTCATTTTGTATTTTGGCAGTTTATGATTTTAGGTCCTCATCCACAACACAAACTCCTTGAAAAACAAAGCTCTGTGTACATTTTCCCCCCAGAAATACATGTTCTGTAAAGGAAATTTGCTCAATAGTCTGTGGACTCTATGAGATCAGATGTGTCTGATCAATGTCTGATCTGATAACATGGCAGGATTTCATAATTCCCATATAAAGGGAATCAGCTGCTTAGTGAATCACAGCATTGTCAGCATGCCAGTTTTAAACAATGTTATCAGAGTACAGAAGTAAAGGGAACGAGCCTTGTAACCAGGCAGAAAAACACTACAGGGAAACGTGTACACCGTTCTAAAGAATTGTAGATGATTTTTGACTGGGTGCATTGTGCCAGTCAGTACACGTCTGTTGTGTTCGTCTCCAATGGCCTGCTTACATGCACATTGACACAGGCAATTAAACCCAAGTTACCCAACACCTGCTAACAGGCTCTGCTGAAAAATGTGCCAGATCAGCAAGATTTCACAAGTTTCATGAGGCAATCTTAACTGTCTTTCTAACCTGTATTTCCTTATATAAAGCTTCTGGGTCATTCTCTCTCTCTCTCTCTCAGATAGTTTTAATTAGATTACCAATACCATGTGTGTCACACAGTAATTGCTTTCTGGATCATTAGTCGGTGGCACGTTACACTGCAAACAAAGAGGACTCCAAAACAACTAGGCTTAAGAAAACGCTTTATTAATGAGACACTACAAAACATTACATTGGAAACGCGCATGTGTTGCAGTACTACAGGAAACACATCAATGAAAAAGAAGACATCAACTTATACTACACAACTGTAATGATTGAATTCCTGTGTAGATGAATAATACATTTTCAAGGTAATACATCATAGCATGATTCAATTTTGTTCCCATCCAAGTGAAGTCCTTTCCACAGCTGTATCTCCTAAGTTTATTCTGTAAGGGGTATGTACATTTTGTCTGCCATTTTTCTATACATAAATAAAGAAAATAAAAGTATACAACAAAAACTCAAGTGGAGGTCAGAGAAGCATGTTTAAAAGACCGTTTTTATTACATTGTCCTTGAACATCTGTCTGTGGCTACTCTTCAGTCATCTTCTGATGAGCGCTCATAAACATTGCCTTGCCTCACGGAGAGCCTAAATAAGGGCATCAAATATTGTATCAGTGAGCCATTGTGATTTGACAATAGGAAAGAAGTGACATGAATTGACAAGGATGTTCAGGTGACCTTCTCGATGGCATCCCTAGCAGGGTCATCCTGGAGAACCGTAGCCCTGTCCAAAGCTCTTTCAAAGTGGGCAACACCGGATTTAAAGTTGACAAGCTTCACTGGGAGGGGACACAGAATGAAAAGACTGTTAGGACCAGTTCAATGCTTTGACCAAGATCAAGTAGACAAAGACTAATCACAGTTTCCATGAAATCATCACTTGTGTCCCCAAGTTGTAATTCAAAAGAATCAGCATTGATATGCTGTCCACATCTGATCAGAATTGTATGGACATGTTCCCATTCAATCCCATAAATGTCAATGGAAAAGGGATACCTAGTCAGTTGCACAACTGAAAGCATTCAACCGAAATGTGTCTTCCGCATTTAAGCCAACCCCTCTGAATCAGAGAGGTGCGGGGGTGGGGGCTGCTAGGTGAGCAGTTGTGGGGGTTTACTGCCTTGCTCAAGTGCAGAACGGCAGATTTTTCCACTTTGCCAGCTCAGGGATTCGAACAACACTGTCCCAACACTCTAACCTCTAGGCTACCTGCCGCCCCTCAATGGAATCACAGTACATAAAAAAATACATTATATTAATTAGATCAAGCTCAGACATGAGATAATGGCATTTTCTTTAAGAGTCTGTAAAGATGAACTTAAAATACAGGCCAGGGGGCCATTGCTATTGCTATGCACATCACAACTTATCAACGACTCAAACAAGGGGTATCTCCACACTTCTACCTGCACTTACTCTCTGACTGTGCCACCAACACACAGGCGTTCAGTTGCCACTTCTCATCAGCGATTTCATCGGCCACGGCGAGTGAGCGAACGCCGTAGTCCCGGGCCGCCACTGGCCAGCGGGATCTTTTCCTCCCGGCTGAGAATGTAGAAGGAAATACACAAACAACAGTGAATAGAATACATACATTAGGAGTCCTTTGTATTAAACTATTTGCTTCATCACACAACCCAAACATAAAAACACAGATGTGCCATATACTTTGAGTTTCCACCGACGCATCAATAGCCTGTGGGAACTTTCCTATTCTGGCGTACGCCCGGCCAACATTATCAAGTGCCCTTGACTTTGCGTCTGGGAGTTTGCTGTTGGACAACAAAGAAAGCGGGGAAAAAACACTGTTAAAACAATAAGATGCAGTGTGTGAAAAGCACTTGATTTGAAATGTGGGACGTTAGAAAAATCACATACGCTCCCCTACGTGTTTATTTGGATAGTGAAGCTAAAACTCTTAATTTGGCTTTGTACTCCAGCATTTTGGACCTGAGATCAAATGTTTTATGAGCCGACAGTACAGAATGTCACCTTTTTATTTGAGGTTATTTTCATACATATCTGTTTTACATTTTAGTTATAAATGCACTTTATGTATTTAGTCCCCTCGTTTGAAGGTGTCAAGTATTTGGACAAATTCACTTAGTGTATTAAATGGAGTCAAACGCGTAGTATTTGGTCCCATATTCCTAGTACGCAATGACGACACCAAGCTTGTGACTCTATAAACTTGTTGGATGCATTTGCTGTTTGTTTTGGTTGTGTTGTGCCCAATAGAAATGAATGGTAAATAATGTATTGTGTCATTTGAGTCACTGATTGTAAATAAGAACAGAATGTTGGTTCCAGGGTTCTGCCGGGTCTTGTTCCACTTCTGCTGCATGAGCTTGCGGTCTCTCTCCCGCGCATAGATGGGCTTCTGCTGGCGCCAGAAATCAGTGCGTGTGTCCAGATAGGTCCTGCAGTCTCTCCCCTCCCCGCATCTTACCTTTCACCAAGTTTGGAGGCCATTTATGACTTGAGTGGAATATTTGCCCTTTACCACACACTGGGCTCTGTAACTCATGCTGATATTAATGAATGTGTAAAGGGAATCAAAGGACACGTAGAGGCCAATTCTCCAGATAGGGTACGTGATAAAAGAGCATCTTCCCAAGTGTGACAGTGTATTGATTGTGTACTGAAACTAAGACAAAAGAGTGAACGTACAGGAACAGGCTAAGTAAAAGATTTCTGGCTGCCCTACCTTCATCTTTCAGTAGCTTCTCCTTATCGCTGTAGAGCTCTCCCAGAAGCTGCTTGGCTATCTTCTCACTCTTAGGCGTCTTCTTGTTCTGCTGCCTCATCTCCCTTCTCAGGGGGTGAATCAGCCCCTTCGGCCATCCCTTCTACCCCTGCCAATCAATCCCACACACAGAACTCATCCTGAGGATGACACGCATGCAGAGGTGGGAGGAATTATGAAAAAGATGCAGCTCGTCGTCTCAAGGCTTTACCATTGACTCACCTCATTGGCCTTGTGGAAGAAGGACAGGTCGCCCTTGTTCTCCAGGTTCACAGATGAGGGGTCTGAGGTGGTAGAAAGGTAAGATATTTAGAAAACCAGATGGAAAACTCACAAAAACTGCATTATGAGAACAATGAGGTACTCAATCTGTTGGTCTTTTACAAAAATATTTTTGACCCAGTACTTACTGCCCACAGAGTTGTCGATAGCCTCTTGGGCCTTCTGGATTCCCAGTCTAAATTCCTGCAGCTCTGGCCACCGTTTGTGCCCCCTGTGGTAAAACACCAGGGCAAACTCAAAGTTTCCCATGGTGTATAAAGCTTCCGCTTTCTGATACAAACCCTGGGAAATGAGGAATACAAATAAATCAATGGATTTTGCTTGGGACATGATGACAAATTAGAAACAACAGTGTGCCCTAGTGGTCATTGAAAATAAAAAAGCTTTGAATTGTAGTACAGTAGCTGGCCAACAGGGGGATCTGTTCCGTTCCAAACAAAACAGACAATAAAAAGCTTTCCTCAATAACGGCAAACACTGGCTGAGAGATAATACAATGACTGCTACACAATAAAGCCAAAGGCTGAAAATAGAACAGGGCTGAATAATGCTCAATGTTTAAACTGCACCTTTAAGCATTATTTGTCCTCATAGAGAGAGGCCTCTGCGTCCCTCAATGCATTATCAGAATCTCCCATCTTTACATAACATTTCGATCTGGCAACCAGACAATTTTTGTCATCTGGCTGAAGAATCAATGTCTGAAAGAAATGTATAAACTGTCATTAGCTACGAATACAAACTTGACATACATGTAGTGTAGACTTGAGGTAGCAAAAAAAAGCCACTGACTGAGAAGACAGCCCAAATGACTTGGCAACCAGTGCATACGTTTTCGATTGACAGCTGTGTAACAGAAGACATTGTCTAAATGCATATACACAGAGATTGCATTCAACCACAAGCATAACACTCAGCAAATATATTAAATGGTCATAGCTAAATAGCTAGCTATGACTGGCTAAATGTTTACTGTTTAGCTATCATTAGAGCTTCTCCAGATATATCATCTATGCTACTACTCGTTTCCTGGACCCCCGCGATTCAATCAGATCACTCATTACACAAACTCCACAGCAGGGAGAGGTAATGCATCTTTTGTCATGCCACTCAGTCAACAAACGAGCAACCGAGCATGCACACACTGCATTGTTAACTTGTGCTGCCCAGTCCCCAAGAGGGCACGTTGGAGCGGATCACTTTTGTCGCCCTTTCAAAGTGTGTTGCATTATGGGGATAATAATTCTCCGATTTGCGCCAACATGTCAACAGCATGAACATGACAAAAATCAAGTGATCAAAAAGTCATGACGTTTTGACTACAGTCAACTGCACGTTTCTGCAGTTCATCTTCATAACTTCATCCTGCAGCCATCGCTTGCATTGTTAGGTTATGATTTCAGTTTGTGAGTGTGTGACATGGGGTTTGGAGACATGTTTTTTTTCCTCAACCTGATAATGAAAACATTTTATAAACAATGGCAACACTGCCATGTTGATCTGAGCCTTGCTGTTGGAAAACCACATTAGTGTCTGACTTTAGGCTGTGTGGACTCGACCCTCGGGACCCAAAAGGTGCACGTCATGCTTTTTAACGTAGCACTACACAGCTGATTTAAATAATCAACTAATCCTCAAGCTTTGATTATTTGAATCAGCTGTGTAGTGCTAGGGCAAAAACAAAAATGTGCACCCATTGGGTTTACAATTGCACTTTTATATCAGTACATCATTTTGCTTTATTTGAACTAATGATAGCTAGCTACCAGTGGAGGCTGGTGGGAGGAGCTATTGGAGGATGGGCTCATTGTAATGGCTGGAATGGAATAAATTAAACGGTATCAAACACATCAAACATACAGAAACCACGTTTGACTCCGTTCCACTTATTCCAATCCACCCATTACACAGAGCCGGTCCTCCTATAGCTCCTCCCACCAGCCTCCACTGCTAGCTATCAAGTGGGTGGACCAGTTTTCCCAAATGTGAACAGTGTGTAAATTAACATCAAGTTTTGCTTGCTAGCCAACCAACAACGTCAATGCCGCTATCAAGACAATACGATATGAAATATATGAAACTGATCATGACCAGATTTCATTTCACTGCGATTGGTTAGTATACATGCAATAATACTTGTATACTGTCAATCACTGAGATGAATTATTTGCATTGCTGGCTTCATTAAAAATGGTTAATCTGATGGTCCTGGCATGGTTTCGAGGCCTGTTCAGAAACCTTGAAAGTGTGGTGTCAAAGGACACTTTGATAATGAATAAAGTTGACTTCATAGCTTTTACTGGTAAGGTTAATAATACAACTCTGGTTGTGGAAAGCAGAAATGCCAGGTTGAAGGTTATTGTGGAGATGGCAAAAGATATTGAGGGTAACAGATGTCACTGTTGAAATGGTTGTTGACATGCTGGGGGGTGGTAGAAGTTAGGGAAGTAGTGGTTCCCCTTGCTCTGCAAGGGCCGCGGCTTTTGTGGAGCGATGGGTAACGCTGCTTCGAGGGTGAATGTTAACGTGTGCAGAGCGTCCCTGGTTCGTTGATTAAAAATGTTGATTAAAAAGTATTGTAGATGCTGTGTTTTCATGTTTAGAATACTGGGCTGACAGTAGTGATGGATGTGAGTCACAGTTCACACCTCGATGAGAAATGGACAATAAGCTAGCCGAAAGGCTCATAATAGCTAATTGGTGATGGAAACTTATTTGAATGATTGTATAGAAACACACATGCCACATAACAAACTGTGATCTTATAACAAAATAAACTATATCATAAACTGCCTAAATGGCACCCTATCAAATAGAAATTAGTTTAGGTGAAAATATGGCTTAACATGTTTATTTACCACAGTGTGAAACTTGAGTTTAAAAAAAAAATGCAGTTTTCGACCCATTAGAAAGAAAAGGTGGCGAGTAATTTCTTCAATATAATTATTCATTCAGTTAAACCCATAAAACTGTCTTGTGGTTTTACTGCAGGCCCGCAGTATTTCTTTCAGTCTGGAGTAGATGTGCTCAAAGATGCCCTCTGGTGGTCTGAATGAGCATTAACGGCAACAACGGTTGACAGTAAAAATACTATGATCTCACGCACTTTAAGGTACCTTACCATACCGCACTGCAGCACAATGCAACTACTAAATGAGGACACACTTCACACTATATACACAGCAGTGCTGGTTGGTGCCGTTCAAGATTATGGAGGATTTTGTTTTATTACCATGGCCTTATTTCGATTACAGCATATTGGATGACTGTCATTCATATTCCCATTCACCCAGCTCAATGTAACATCAATAGGTTTAGGCTACTACATGATACTCAAATTTTCTCTATACCAATCAAGAGATTGCTACAAACTATAGCCTAGAAATGAAAGTTTATACCGTAGGTGCACAGGTCGAGAGACAAATTGGAGTGATCAAGGTGACAGGCAGAGACACATTCCCATCTTGCACACTCTTGCCTGCATCTAGCTGATCTGGGGTGCAATCTTTAGTCCAAACAGTTGCAAAACGTTTTGACAAATGAATTCAGGTTGGTCCCGCCCTATTTCGGTCTGTTTAAGAAACATTTTGCAACAGAATCGGCAGAATGAATACACCCCTGATCATCAACACACAGTTAAATTTCATAGCAGCCACATGGAGCCTTATCACTTTACTTGTTGTAAAATTCATTCTCACATCTACAAGCTTTCCTCCTCTCAGCTTTTCCCTTCAATTGTGGACTTCAGTACACAACACAACATCTATCTGTGACTAGGCACAAAAACCTCTCCTTACCAAACCGTCACACCATAACCACTAACCGCTACACAACCTACATCGTCACCATATCAAGGTTATAGTAAAACAAAACCAAATAGAACCAACACATTAGTAAACCCACAATCCAATCCCAAGTGTACAATCACGCATTACAGTGTACAGCAAGTAGTTTAGCAGTTAAACCGGCGGGCCCCGGTGCCCATACATTTATAAAACCAAAAGCTTACATTGACTAGGAAGAGTTGCAGTGTTGGATAGCCTTAGCCAGCTAGCTAACATAAATAGCATTCCTCTCTGTTTGAGTCAGGTTCTTTGGGTAGAATAAATTAGCTGCAATAGCTACGTGAAAGGTAGACTAAGAAGAAGAAAAAATCTAATGAAATATAGCTAGCTCTCTCTCTCTATGCTGCTTCAACTATTGCCTTTCTCTCTTTGAGTCAACTACTCACTGCAGTGCTAGCTAGCTGTAGCTTATGCTTTCAGTACTAAATTAATTATCAGATCCTTTGGATGGAAAACTTGTTAGTTCATACTGCAAGAGCTCTGATAGGTTGGAGGATGTCCTCCAGGTGTAGTCATAATTATTGTGTAAGTCTATGGAATGTGGTGAGAACCACGAGGCTCCTAGGTTTTGAATTATTGAAGTCAATGTACCCAACGAATTCGCCAGACAATGGCTATTTCTTTTACAAAACAACGTGCAACTGCGACTCAAACTGGCCATTGTTTTATTAGAAAGAATATGGCCCTTTATAATGTCCACTTATGTTCATATGCTGTATATAGCATCTTAAAGTTTTAAAGCAAAATAGATCAATCATTTGTCCAGCCTTTGCCGCTACGCTTGCAGATGTCCATAATATGCTGCGACCCTAATCAAACAGTATTTATCACCAAATAACAACAACTTAGCGATAGGTTGTTGTAACATTTGAATTTAAAACATGTTTTTCATTGAATGAAATAATAATTGTATGGGTGAGACACCTTATAGTTTCATTGTATTGAAATTCCCAGCCTTATTTACAGTCGTCCGTTTTGTTCAAAATATGAAGTCATTGAAACTGAAACACTGCATCCCGTATGGGTGGAGGCAGCAAACAATGTACTAGGCCAGCCATAATTTACAACCTGATAGAAATATGTTTTGGACTACCAAGAAATGTATTGGTGAATTATATTAATCATGCATTGAACTGCATCCATCTATTCTGCCAACAATACCTTACTGTACAACATGGAATTTTGAGTCAAATAGGACCAATTTTTTAAAAACCTCTTATAAAGTTGGTTTTGAAGCATAAACTGGGAATTTGATATGTTTTACTGATATTATGATTGTCTGTTTGTTTCATATCTGCAAAGTAGTTGAAATGCTGTCAGTTCCACTTTAAATACTCCAAAATCTGTCAAATATGCAGTATTTGGTTCTTTGAGCTTGACACTAATAAGCACAAAGTAAGGAAAAATGTGACCTGTAAAACTTTTTTTTATATGTGCCAGAAATGTATTTGTGCCTCTTTTTCCAAGAAGGACCATAGTGATTGTATCAGATGTTATCGCAGAATAAAGAGTTGATAAGCTAAACATTGTGGCCATTAGGGTGTCTTCACTTGTTCTCTCTGGTGGTTTAGCCGTCTATCAAAGTTTTGTTTACAATATTTCATGGTATTGTGTAAAAAATGTGAATAATCAATGTGTTATGATGAGAAGGAATTCAAGAAAACAGCCAACAGACCGAGAAACATATTTAAATACATTTTATTTGCAATGTCCAGCAATGCAATATGGTATGAATCAACAGATGTACAGTGTGTTTTTACAAGTACAAAGTATTTCCTGAATAGTAAATTGTATGCAGTGATACTAATGCATTTTGAAAAGTCCTTTATAAAATTCCCTCACTTTAGTCAATCTCTTCAATGGTTGGGCCTTGGGAGCTGTCACCAGAGCTGGTCCGTGCCTGATCTCCACAGCAACCTGTGGGCATCCCTCCCTGCTGGTACAGCTTGGTAATAATAGGCTGGCATACTTTCTCCAGCTCCTTAGCTGATGCTCATACTCCTCTTTGTCGCCCAGCTGGTTGTTCTCCAACCAGGAAATGGTCTGGTCGCACCTGTCCACCACTTTCTTTTTGTCCTCCTGGCTGATCTTGCCTTTCATGTTGTCGTCCTCCACGCTGCTCTTCATATTGAAGGCGTACGACTCCAGGGAGTTCTTGGCAGCTATCTTCTCCCTCTGTGCGTCATCCTCAGCTTTGTATTTGTCAGCGTCCTGCACCATCCTCTCAATATCCTCTTTGCTGAGCCGGCCCTTGTCGTTGGTGATGGTGATCTTGTTCTCTTTGCCCGTGCTCTTGTCCACCGCTGATACGTTCAGAATGCCGTTGGCGTCGATGTCAAAGGTCACCTCGACCTGAGGGACTCCTCGTGGGGCAGGGGGGATCCCAGAGAGCTCAAACTTCCCCAGGAGGTTGTTGTCCTTGGTCATGGCTCTCTCTCCCTCGTAGACCTGGATCATGACCCCGGGCTGGTTGTCGGAGTAAGTGGTGAAGGTCTGGGTCTGTTTGGATGGGATGGTGGTGTTGCGTTTGATCAGGGCGGTCATGACCCCTCCGGCGGTTTCGATGCCCAGGGACAGGGGAGCCACATCCAGCAGCAGCAGGTCCTGGACGTTCTCAGACTTGTCGCCAGACAAGATGGCCGCCTGGATGGCAGCGCCGTAGGCCACCGCCTCGTCTGGGTTGATGCTCTTGTTTAGCTCTCGGCCGTTGAAAAAGTCCTGCAGGAGCTTCTGGACCTTGGGGATCCGGGTGGAGCCTCCGACTAGGACGACGTCGTGAATTTGGGCCTTGTCCATCTTGGCATCCCTGAGGGCTTTCTCCACAGGCTCCAGGGTTCCCCTGAAGAGGTCGGAACACATCTCCTCAAAACGAGCCCTGGTGATGGAGGTGTAGAAGTCAATGCCCTCAAAAAGAGAGTCAATCTCAATGCTGGCCTGGGAGCTGGAAGACAGTGTTCTCTTGGCCCTCTCGCAGGCTGTCCTCAGCCTCCTCAGAGCCCGCTTGTTCTGGCTGATGTCCTTCTTGTGTTTCCTCTTGAACTCCTCCACAAAGTGACTGACCAGGCGGTTGTCAAAGTCCTCCCCGCCCAGGTGAGTGTCTCCAGCTGTGGCCTTCACCTCAAAGATCCCATCCTCGATGGTCAGGATGGAGACGTCAAAGGTGCCCCCACCCAGGTCAAAAATCAGGACGTTGCGTTCCCTGGACATGCCTTTGTCCATGCCGTAGGCGATGGCTGCCGCCGTGGGCTCGTTGATGATCCTCAGCACATTCAGCCCAGCGATCACTCCAGCGTCCTTAGTGGCCTGTCTCTGTGAATCGTTGAAGTAGGCAGGGACTGTGATGACTGCATTGGACACCTTCTGGCCCAGGTAAGCCTCAGCGATCTCCCTCATCTTCACCAGGACCATGGAGGAGATCTCCTCTGGGTTGAAGGATTTGTTCTCACCTTTGTAATCGACCTGAACTTTAGGCTTTCCTCCGTCGCTGACCACCTTGAAGGGCCAGTGCTTCATGTCGGCTTGCACGACCTGATCGTTGAACTTTCGGCCAATCAGGCGTTTGGCGTCGAAAACGGTGTTGTTGGGGTTCATGGCCACCTGGTTCTTTGCTGCGTCTCCGATGAGTCTCTCAGTGTCTGTGAAGGCCACATAGCTGGGTGTGGTCCTGTTGCCCTGGTCGTTGGCGATGATCTCCACTTTACCATGCTGGAACACCCCCACACAGGAGTAGGTGGTGCCCAGGTCAATGCCGATAGACGGGCCTTTAGCTGATGACATCTTGGTGGTTTGGAGTTAGTTGCCTACAAATGAATGAAATAATATTTTAGAAAATGATATTATTCTATGAAAATCTAGGTGCAAGTAATGACAATCTCCACCAACAGAGATGTTAGCCTAAATATACTTGAATAACAACCAGACCTGGGTTCAAATACATGCGTATTTAAGTATTTCTAATTCTTATTTTCTGTGTATTTGAGTATTTTGGGGAGGCAGCGTAGCCTAGTGGTTAGAGCATTGGACTATTAACCAGAAGGTTGCAAGTTCATATCAAGGTACAAATCTGTCGTTCTGCCCCTGAACAAGGCAGTTAACCCTCTGTTCCTAGACTGTCATTGAAAATAAGAATGAGTTCTTAACTGACTTGCCTAGTTAAATAAATGTTTTTTTAAAAATCAAATATTGTGGCGACTTCTAATTAAAGTATTTTCAAATCATTTTATTTCAATACTATTTTAATCTATTTTCAAATACTGGTCTCCAAATACATTTCAAATACACCTAGGAACAAACAATCCTTGGTTCAAATGCAAGGAATATTTAAATATTTAAATTTTAAAATACACTTATTTGAGTATTTTCAAATACATGATAATACTTTCCAAATGTATTTCCAAACACATTCCAATATTCAACTACTTATATTTGAAAATGTACTGGTATTTTAAAGTCCTTGAAAAACAATAATAAGCATTTGAACCCCGGTCTGAAAACAACACTGTTGTCAATGTTTGTGTTATATATTAGTGTTATATACATATATACATATATATATATAAATATATATATTAGTGTTAGACACAATCATTTCTGCTAATCTATTACAGAGAAACTCTTTTCACAACAGGCCTCCATTTTTTCTATGAACACTCCTGAATAATATTGTGTTATCTTCACAGAATTAGAGCAGACTTTCTTAAAATGAACAAATAACTAATTATAATAATAATATGCTACAAAAGAAAATGTAGGCATAGTCTGTCCAATGAATGTTATTATAATATTATATCATTATAATATTATTTCTTTATTAGTTAACCAAATATTCTGGCATAATGTTATAGCTAAATCAGCTGTGTCCACACAACCAACATAGCATCATTGTTTATTCTATCAAGTTTATAACTGTCACAGCCATTATGAAAATAGGGTCCTGAATTAATTCCCCTTTACTTACAGTTTATGAATGTAGAAGTCTGTTGAACGTATCTCTTCTCTTTTCTTGCTTTCTTTTCCCTTTAGTATTCTCGTTGAGTCGATGTTTGAATCTGAATGTACTGGTACTGAATGTACCAGAATATATACCATCCCCATTGCCTAAAAAATAGCACTCATGATTTCTAGCCATTTCTTGAACTCTCCGACTACATTGCTCAAGAGAGCGCAGCATTCCTGTGCAATGACGCAGGCTGCGAGGCGTATGCAAATGAACGTTCTCGTTATTCCAGAGCGTTCGAGAGGCGCGGAGACCTGTCCAGAACGCACACACACAGCACACTAATAGTGAAAACATTATTTGTATTGATTAAAATTATCAAAAACCGTTAATGATTCAAATTTCAACACAAATGAAACAGCATCCGGTTCAACCTTATTCAGTCGACATTTCAGTCTATCGGCCACACTGCAGTTCCTCAACAGTTCACGAGATGTCAGTCTATAAATTTTTTCTCACTAATGAATAATAGACATGTATTGTAAGAGAATTGAGTGCCTACTGCACAAGTGGTATGTGCAACTCACCACAAGTTAATGTGCCTCCAGGGAAGATCCTTTTTGTTGTATTTAAGCCAGACTATTTAAGATATCCAGTATTAATTGTTAAATGAAAGACAAATGATGAACACACTGGCTAATCCTTCTCTATTCTATTCTAGTCAATGTTATTCTGTTCTAAACCATTCTAGTCTACCCGATTCCGTACTGATGGCCTATCAGTTCACATTTGCTTACCAAAAACAAGATATCTCCATGATATCCCCATCACGAGGATATCTTGTTAATGCTAAAGCAAATGTGAACTCCTTGTGACATTCTCCTGTGAATTTTAATTACAAAAAACACAAATGGTAGCTAAAGTATTTGCTAATATGCATTGCATTCAGAAAGTATTCAGACCCCTTGACTTTTTCCACAATTTGTTAAGTTACAGCCTTATTCTAAAAATGTATGAAATGATTTTTTTCATCATCAGGGCTGAATACTTATGTAAATAAGGTATTTCTGTTTTTATTTTTAATAAATATGAGACAATAAAAAATAAAATGTTTTTTCTTTGTTGGTATGAGATATTTTTTTAATTGTCTCATATTTATAAAAAAAACAAACAGAAATACCTTATTTACATAAGTATTCAGCCCTGGATACTTATGAGTGTAGATGTGCTCAAAGATGCCCTCTGGTGGTCTGATTGAGCATTAATGGCAACAATGGCTGACAGTAAAATACTATGATTTCACGCACTTTAAGTTGCCTTACCATATCAAAATGCAACTACTAGATGAGGACACACTTCACACTATATACACAGCAGTGCCGGTTGGTGCCGTTCAAGATTATGGAGGATTTCCTTTTATTACCATGGCCTTATTTCGATTACAGCATATTGGATGACTGTCATTCATATTCCTATTCACCCAGCTCAATGTCACATCAATAGGTTTAGGCTACTCCATGATACTCAAATTTTCCCTAAACCAATCAAGAGATTGCTACAACCTATAGCCTAGAAATGAAAGTTTATACCGTAGGTGCACAGTTCGAGAGACAAATTGGAGTGATCAAGGTGACAGGCAGAGACACATTCAATCCCATCTTGCACACTCTTGCCTGCATCTAGCTGATCTGGGGTGCAATCTTTAGTCCAAATAGTTGCAAAACATTACAAAAGTTTATATTGGACAAATTCAGGTAGGTCCCGCCCCATTCCGTTCTGTTTAAGAAACATTTTGCAACAGAATAGGCAGAATGAATACACCCCTGATCACACACACACAGTTAAATTTCATAGCAGCCAAATAGAGCATTATCACTTTACTTGTTGTAAATTTCATTCTCGCATCTACAAGCTTTCCTCCTCTCAGCTTTTCCCTTCACTGAATACACCCCTGATCACACACACACAGTTAAATTTCATAGCAGCCAAATAGAGCATTATCACTTTACTTGTTGTAAAATTCATTCTCGCATCTACAAGCTTTCCTCCTCTCAGCTTTTCCCTTCACTTGTGGACTTCAGTACACAACACAACATCTATCTGTGACTAGGCACAAAAACCTCTCCTTACCAAACCGTCACACCATAACCACTAACCGCTACACAACCTACATCGTCACCATATCAAGGTTATAGTAAAACAAAAACAAATAGAACCAACAAATTAGTAAACCCACAATCCAATCCCAAGTGTACAATCACGCATTACAGTGTACAGCAAGTAGTTTAGCAGTTAAAGCTTACATTGACTAGGAAGAGTTGCAGTGTTGGATAGCCTTAGCCAGCTAGCTAACATAAATAGCATTCCTCTCTGTTTGAGTCAGGTTCTTTGGGTAGAATAAATTAGCTGCAATAGCTACGTGAAAGGTAGACTAAGAAGAAGAAAAAATCTAATGAAGTATAGCTAGCTCTCTCTCTCTATGCTGCTTCAACTATTGCCTTTCTCTCTTTGAGTCAACTACTCACTGCAGTGCTAGCTAGCTGTAGCTTATGCTTTCAGTACTAAATTAATTATCAGATCCTTTGGATGGAAAACTTGTTAGTTCATACTGCAAGAGCTCTGATAGGTTGGAGGATGTCCTCCAGGTGTAGTCATAATTATTGTGTAAGTCTATGGAATGTGGTGAGAACCACGAGGCTCCTAGGTTTTGAATTATTGAAGTCAATGTACCCAACGAATTCGCCAGACAATGGCTATTTCTTTTACAAAACAACGTGCAACTGCGACTCAAACTGGCCATTGTTTTATTAGAAAGAATATGGCCCTTTATAATGTCCACTTATGTTCATATGCTGTATATAGCATCTTAAAGTTTTAAAGCAAAATAGATCAATCATTTGTCCAGCCTTTGCCGCTACGCTTGCAGATGTCCATAATATGCTGCGACCCTAATCAAACAGTATTTATCACCAAATAACAACAACTTAGCGATAGGTTGTTGTAACATTTGAATTTAAAACATGTTTTTCATTGAATGAAATAATAATTGTATGGGTGAAACACCTTATAGTTTCATTGTATTGGCATTCCCAGCCTTATTTACAGTCGTCCGTTTTGTTCAAAATATGAAGTCATTGAAACTGAAACACTGCATCCCGTATGGGTGGAGGCAGCAAACAATGTACTAGGCCAGCCATAATTTACAACCTGATAGAAATATGTTTTGGACTACCAAGAAATGTATTGGTGAATTATATTAATCATGCATTGAACTGCATCCATCTATTCTGCCAACAATACCTTACTGTACAACATGGAATTTTGAGTCAAATAGGACCAATTTTTTTTAAAACCTCTTATAAAGTTGGTTTTGAAGCATAAACTGGGAATTTGATATGTTTTACTGATATTATGATTGTCTGTTTGTTTCATATCTGCAAAGTAGTTGAAATGCTGTCAGTTCCACTTTAAATACTCCAAAATCTGTCAAATATGCAGTATTTGGTTCTTTGAGCTTGACACTAATAAGCACAAAGTAAGGAAAAATGTGACCTGTAAAACTTTTTTTTATATGTGCCAGAAATGTATTTGTGCCTCTTTTTCCAAGAAGGACCATAGTGATTGTATCAGATGTTATCGCAGAATAAAGAGTTGATAAGCTAAACATTGTGGCCATTAGGGTGTCTTCACTTGTTCTCTCTGGTGGTTTAGCCGTCTATCAAAGTTTTGTTTACAATATTTCATGGTATTGTGTAAAAAATGTGAATAATCAATGTGTTATGATGAGAAGGAATTCAAGAAAACAGCCAACAGACCGAGAAACATATTTAAATACATTTTATTTGCAATGTCCAGCAATGCAATATGGTATGAATCAACAGATGTACAGTGTGTTTTTACAAGTACAAAGTATTTCCTGAATAGTAAATTGTATGCAGTGATACTAATGCATTTTGAAAAGTCCTTTATAAAATTCCCTCACTTTAGTCAATCTCTTCAATGGTTGGGCCTTGGGAGCTGTCACCAGAGCTGGTCCGTGCCTGATCTCCACAGCAACCTGTGGGCATCCCTCCCTGCTGGTACAGCTTGGTAATAATAGGCTGGCATACTTTCTCCAGCTCCTTTAGCTGATGCTCATACTCCTCTTTGTCGCCCAGCTGGTTGTTCTCCAACCAGGAAATGGTCTGGTCGCACCTGTCCACCACTTTCTTTTTGTCCTCCTGGCTGATCTTGCCTTTCATGTTGTCGTCCTCCACGCTGCTCTTCATATTGAAGGCGTACGACTCCAGGGAGTTCTTGGCAGCTATCTTCTCCCTCTGTGCGTCATCCTCAGCTTTGTATTTGTCAGCGTCCTGCACCATCCTCTCAATATCCTCTTTGCTGAGCCGGCCCTTGTCGTTGGTGATGGTGATCTTGTTCTCTTTGCCCGTGCTCTTGTCCACCGCTGATACGTTCAGAATGCCGTTGGCGTCGATGTCAAAGGTCACCTCGACCTGAGGGACTCCTCGTGGGGCAGGGGGGATCCCAGAGAGCTCAAACTTCCCCAGGAGGTTGTTGTCCTTGGTCATGGCTCTCTCTCCCTCGTAGACCTGGATCATGACCCCGGGCTGGTTGTCGGAGTAAGTGGTGAAGGTCTGGGTCTGTTTGGATGGGATGGTGGTGTTGCGTTTGATCAGGGCGGTCATGACCCCTCCGGCGGTTTCGATGCCCAGGGACAGGGGAGCCACATCCAGCAGCAGCAGGTCCTGGACGTTCTCAGACTTGTCGCCAGACAAGATGGCCGCCTGGATGGCAGCGCCGTAGGCCACCGCCTCGTCTGGGTTGATGCTCTTGTTTAGCTCTCGGCCGTTGAAAAAGTCCTGCAGGAGCTTCTGGACCTTGGGGATCCGGGTGGAGCCTCCGACTAGGACGACGTCGTGAATTTGGGCCTTGTCCATCTTGGCATCCCTGAGGGCTTTCTCCACAGGCTCCAGGGTTCCCCTGAAGAGGTCGGAACACATCTCCTCAAAACGAGCCCTGGTGATGGAGGTGTAGAAGTCAATGCCCTCAAAAAGAGAGTCAATCTCAATGCTGGCCTGGGAGCTGGAAGACAGTGTTCTCTTGGCCCTCTCGCAGGCTGTCCTCAGCCTCCTCAGAGCCCGCTTGTTCTGGCTGATGTCCTTCTTGTGTTTCCTCTTGAACTCCTCCACAAAGTGACTGACCAGGCGGTTGTCAAAGTCCTCCCCGCCCAGGTGAGTGTCTCCAGCTGTGGCCTTCACCTCAAAGATCCCATCCTCGATGGTCAGGATGGAGACGTCAAAGGTGCCCCCACCCAGGTCAAAAATCAGGACGTTGCGTTCCCTGGACATGCCTTTGTCCATGCCGTAGGCGATGGCTGCCGCCGTGGGCTCGTTGATGATCCTCAGCACATTCAGCCCAGCGATCACTCCAGCGTCCTTAGTGGCCTGTCTCTGTGAATCGTTGAAGTAGGCAGGGACTGTGATGACTGCATTGGACACCTTCTGGCCCAGGTAAGCCTCAGCGATCTCCCTCATCTTCACCAGGACCATGGAGGAGATCTCCTCTGGGTTGAAGGATTTGTTCTCACCTTTGTAATCGACCTGAACTTTAGGCTTTCCTCCGTCGCTGACCACCTTGAAGGGCCAGTGCTTCATGTCGGCTTGCACGACCTGATCGTTGAACTTTCGGCCAATCAGGCGTTTGGCGTCGAAAACGGTGTTGTTGGGGTTCATGGCCACCTGGTTCTTTGCTGCGTCTCCGATAAGTCTCTCAGTGTCTGTGAAGGCCACATAGCTGGGTGTGGTCCTGTTGCCCTGGTCGTTGGCGATGATCTCCACTTTACCATGCTGGAACACCCCCACACAGGAGTAGGTGGTGCCCAGGTCAATGCCGATAGACGGGCCTTTAGCTGATGACATCTTGGTGGTTTGGAGTTAGTTGCCTACAAATGAATGAAATAATATTTTAGAAAATGATATTATTCTATGAAAATCTAGGTGCAAGTAATGACAATCTCCACCAACAGAGATGTTAGCCTAAATATACTTGAATAACAACCAGACCTGGGTTCAAATACATGCGTATTTAAGTATTTCTAATTCTTATTTTCTGTGTATTTGAGTATTTTGGGGAGGCAGCGTAGCCTAGTGGTTAGAGCATTGGACTATTAACCAGAAGGTTGCAAGTTCATATCAAGGTACAAATCTGTCGTTCTGCCCCTGAACAAGGCAGTTAACCCTCTGTTCCTAGACTGTCATTGAAAATAAGAATGAGTTCTTAACTGACTTGCCTAGTTAAATAAATGTTTTTTTAAAAATCAAATATTGTGGCGACTTCTAATTAAAGTATTTTCAAATCATTTTATTTCAATACTATTTTAATCTATTTTCAAATACTGGTCTCCAAATACATTTCAAATACACCTAGGAACAAACAATCCTTGGTTCAAATGCAAGGAATATTTAAATATTTAAATTTTAAAATACACTTATTTGAGTATTTTCAAATACATGATAATACTTTCCAAATGTATTTCCAAACACATTCCAATATTCAACTACTTATATTTCAAAATGTACTGGTATTTTAAAGTCCTTGAAAAACAATAATAAGCATTTGAACCCCGGTCTGAAAACAACACTGTTGTCAATGTTTGTGTTATATATTAGTGTTATATACATATATACATATATATATATAAATATATATATTAGTGTTAGACACAATCATTTCTGCTAATCTATTACAGAGAAACTCTTTTCACAACAGGCCTCCATTTTTTCTATGAACACTCCTGAATAATATTGTGTTATCTTCACAGAATTAGAGCAGACTTTCTTAAAATGAACAAATAACTAATTATAATAATAATATGCTACAAAAGAAAATGTAGGCATAGTCTGTCCAATGAATGTTATTATAATATTATATCATTATAATATTATTTCTTTATTAGTTAACCAAATATTCTGGCATAATGTTATAGCTAAATCAGCTGTGTCCACACAACCAACATAGCATCATTGTTTATTCTATCAAGTTTATAACTGTCACAGCCATTATGAAAATAGGGTCCTGAATTAATTCCCCTTTACTTACAGTTTATGAATGTAGAAGTCTGTTGAACGTATCTCTTCTCTTTTCTTGCTTTCTTTTCCCTTTAGTATTCTCGTTGAGTCGATGTTTGAATCTGAATGTACTGGTACTGAATGTACCAGAATATATACCATCCCCATTGCCTAAAAAATAGCACTCATGATTTCTAGCCATTTCTTGAACTCTCCGACTACATTGCTCAAGAGAGCGCAGCATTCCTGTGCAATGACGCAGGCTGCGAGGCGTATGCAAATGAACGTTCTCGTTATTCCAGAGCGTTCGAGAGGCGCGGAGACCTGTCCAGAACGCACACACACAGCACACTAATAGTGAAAACATTATTTGTATTGATTAAAATTATCAAAAACCGTTAATGATTCAAATTTCAACACAAATGAAACAGCATCCGGTTCAACCTTATTCAGTCGACATTTCAGTCTATCGGCCACACTGCAGTTCCTCAACAGTTCACGAGATGTCAGTCTATACATTTTTTTCTCACTAATGAATAATAGACATGTATTGTAAGAGAATTGAGTGCCTACTGCACAAGTGGTATGTGCAACTCACCACAAGTTAATGTGCCTCCAGGGAAGATCCTTTTTGTTGTATTTAAGCCAGACTATTTAAGATATCCAGTATTAATTGTTAAATGAAAGACAAATGATGAACACACTGGCTAATCCTTCTCTATTCTATTCTAGTCAATGTTATTCTGTTCTAAACCATTCTAGTCTACCCGATTCCGTACTGATGGCCTATCAGTTCACATTTGCTTACCAAAAACAAGATATCTCCATGATATCCCCATCACGAGGATATCTTGTTAATGCTAAAGCAAATGTGAACTCCTTGTGACATTCTCCTGTGAATTTTAATTACAAAAAAACACAAATGGTAGCTAAAGTATTTGCTAATATGCATTGCATTCAGAAAGTATTCAGACCCCTTAACTTTTTCCACAATTTGTTAAGTTACAGCCTTATTCTAAAAATGTATGAAATGATTTTTTTCATCATCAGGGCTGAATACTTATGTAAATAAGGTATTTCTGTTTTTATTTTTAATAAATATGAGACAATAAAAAATAAAATGTTTTTTCTTTGTTGATATGAGATATTTTTTTAATTGTCTCATATTTATAAAAAAAACAAACAGAAATACCTTATTTACATAAGTATTCAGCCCTGGATACTTATGAGTGTAGATGTGCTCAAAGATGCCCTCTGGTGGTCTGATTGAGCATTAATGGCAACAATGGCTGACAGTAAAATACTATGATTTCACGCACTTTAAGTTGCCTTACCATATCAAAATGCAACTACTAGATGAGGACACACTTCACACTATATACACAGCAGTGCCGGTTGGTGCCGTTCAAGATTATGGAGGATTTCCTTTTATTACCATGGCCTTATTTCGATTACAGCATATTGGATGACTGTCATTCATATTCCTATTCACCCAGCTCAATGTCACATCAATAGGTTTAGGCTACTCCATGATACTCAAATTTTCCCTAAACCAATCAAGAGATTGCTACAACCTATAGCCTAGAAATGAAAGTTTATACCGTAGGTGCACAGTTCGAGAGACAAATTGGAGTGATCAAGGTGACAGGCAGAGACACATTCAATCCCATCTTGCACACTCTTGCCTGCATCTAGCTGATCTGGGGTGCAATCTTTAGTCCAAATAGTTGCAAAACATTACAAAAGTTTATATTGGACAAATTCAGGTAGGTCCCGCCCCATTCCGTTCTGTTTAAGAAACATTTTGCAACAGAATAGGCAGAATGAATACACCCCTGATCACACACACACAGTTAAATTTCATAGCAGCCAAATAGAGCATTATCACTTTACTTGTTGTAAATTTCATTCTCGCATCTACAAGCTTTCCTCCTCTCAGCTTTTCCCTTCACTGAATACACCCCTGATCACACACACACAGTTAAATTTCATAGCAGCCAAATAGAGCATTATCACTTTACTTGTTGTAAAATTCATTCTCGCATCTACAAGCTTTCCTCCTCTCAGCTTTTCCCTTCACTTGTGGACTTCAGTACACAACACAACATCTATCTGTGACTAGGCACAAAAACCTCTCCTTACCAAACCGTCACACCATAACCACTAACCGCTACACAACCTACATCGTCACCATATCAAGGTTATAGTAAAACAAAACCAAATAGAACCAACACATTAGTAAACCCACAATCCAATCCCAAGTGTACAATCACGCATTACAGTGTACAGCAAGTAGTTTAGAAGTTAAACCGGCCGGCCCCGGTGCCCATACATTTATAAAACCAAAAGCTTACATTGACTAGGAAGAGTTGCAGTGTTGGATAGCCTTAGCCAGCTAGCTAACATAAATAGCATTCCTCTCTGTTTGAGTCAGGTTCTTTGGGTAGAATAAATTAGCTGCAATAGCTACGTGAAAGGTAGACTAAGAAGAAGAAAAATCTAATGAAATATAGCTAGCTCTCTCTCTCTATGCTGCTTCAACTATTGCCTTTCTCTCTTTGAGTCAACTACTCACTGCAGTGCTAGCTAGCTGTAGCTTATGCTTTCAGTACTAAATTAATTATCAGATCCTTTGGATGGAAAACTTGTTAGTTCATACTGCAAGAGCTCTGATAGGTTGGAGGATGTCCTCCAGGTGTAGTCATAATTATTGTGTAAGTCTATGGAATGTGGTGAGAACCACGAGGCTCCTAGGTTTTGAATTATTGAAGTCAATGTACCCAACGAATTCGCCAGACAATGGCTATTTCTTTTACAAAACAACGTGCAACTGCGACTCAAACTGGCCATTGTTTTATTAGAAAGAATATGGCCCTTTATAATGTCCACTTATGTTCATATGCTGTATATAGCATCTTAAAGTTTTAAAGCAAAATAGATCAATCATTTGTCCAGCCTTTGCCGCTACGCTTGCAGATGTCCATAATATGCTGCGACCCTAATCAAACAGTATTTATCACCAAATAACAACAACTTAGCGATAGGTTGTTGTAACATTTGAATTTAAAACATGTTTTTCATTGAATGAAATAATAATTGTATGGGTGAAACACCTTATAGTTTCATTGTATTGGCATTCCCAGCCTTATTTACAGTCGTCCGTTTTGTTCAAAATATGAAGTCATTGAAACTGAAACACTGCATCCCGTATGGGTGGAGGCAGCAAACAATGTACTAGGCCAGCCATAATTTACAACCTGATAGAAATATGTTTTGGACTACCAAGAAATGTATTGGTGAATTATATTAATCATGCATTGAACTGCATCCATCTATTCTGCCAACAATACCTTACTGTACAACATGGAATTTTGAGTCAAATAGGACCAATTTTTTTTAAAACCTCTTATAAAGTTGGTTTTGAAGCATAAACTGGGAATTTGATATGTTTTACTGATATTATGATTGTCTGTTTGTTTCATATCTGCAAAGTAGTTGAAATGCTGTCAGTTCCACTTTAAATACTCCAAAATCTGTCAAATATGCAGTATTTGGTTCTTTGAGCTTGACACTAATAAGCACAAAGTAAGGAAAAATGTGACCTGTAAAACTTTTTTTTTATATGTGCCAGAAATGTATTTGTGCCTCTTTTTCCAAGAAGGACCATAGTGATTGTATCAGATGTTATCGCAGAATAAAGAGTTGATAAGCTAAACATTGTGGCCATTAGGGTGTCTTCACTTGTTCTCTCTGGTGGTTTAGCCGTCTATCAAAGTTTTGTTTACAATATTTCATGGTATTGTGTAAAAAATGTGAATAATCAATGTGTTATGATGAGAAGGAATTCAAGAAAACAGCCAACAGACCGAGAAACATATTTAAATACATTTTATTTGCAATGTCCAGCAATGCAATATGGTATGAATCAACAGATGTACAGTGTGTTTTTACAAGTACAAAGTATTTCCTGAATAGTAAATTGTATGCAGTGATACTAATGCATTTTGAAAAGTCCTTTATAAAATTCCCTCACTTTAGTCAATCTCTTCAATGGTTGGGCCTTGGGAGCTGTCACCAGAGCTGGTCCGTGCCTGATCTCCACAGCAACCTGTGGGCATCCCTCCCTGCTGGTACAGCTTGGTAATAATAGGCTGGCATACTTTCTCCAGCTCCTTTAGCTGATGCTCATACTCCTCTTTGTCGCCCAGCTGGTTGTTCTCCAACCAGGAAATGGTCTGGTCGCACCTGTCCACCACTTTCTTTTTGTCCTCCTGGCTGATCTTGCCTTTCATGTTGTCGTCCTCCACGCTGCTCTTCATATTGAAGGCGTACGACTCCAGGGAGTTCTTGGCAGCTATCTTCTCCCTCTGTGCGTCATCCTCAGCTTTGTATTTGTCAGCGTCCTGCACCATCCTCTCAATATCCTCTTTGCTGAGCCGGCCCTTGTCGTTGGTGATGGTGATCTTGTTCTCTTTGCCCGTGCTCTTGTCCACCGCTGATACGTTCAGAATGCCGTTGGCGTCGATGTCAAAGGTCACCTCGACCTGAGGGACTCCTCGTGGGGCAGGGGGGATCCCAGAGAGCTCAAACTTCCCCAGGAGGTTGTTGTCCTTGGTCATGGCTCTCTCTCCCTCGTAGACCTGGATCATGACCCCGGGCTGGTTGTCGGAGTAAGTGGTGAAGGTCTGGGTCTGTTTGGATGGGATGGTGGTGTTGCGTTTGATCAGGGCGGTCATGACCCCTCCGGCGGTTTCGATGCCCAGGGACAGGGGAGCCACATCCAGCAGCAGCAGGTCCTGGACGTTCTCAGACTTGTCGCCAGACAAGATGGCCGCCTGGATGGCAGCGCCGTAGGCCACCGCCTCGTCTGGGTTGATGCTCTTGTTTAGCTCTCGGCCGTTGAAAAGTCCTGCAGGAGCTTCTGGACCTTGGGGATCCGGGTGGAGCCTCCGACTAGGACGACGTCGTGAATTTGGGCCTTGTCCATCTTGGCATCCCTGAGGGCTTTCTCCACAGGCTCCAGGGTTCCCCTGAAGAGGTCGGAACACATCTCCTCAAAACGAGCCCTGGTGATGGAGGTGTAGAAGTCAATGCCCTCAAAAAGAGAGTCAATCTCAATGCTGGCCTGGGAGCTGGAAGACAGTGTTCTCTTGGCCCTCTCGCAGGCTGTCCTCAGCCTCCTCAGAGCCCGCTTGTTCTGGCTGATGTCCTTCTTGTGTTTCCTCTTGAACTCCTCCACAAAGTGACTGACCAGGCGGTTGTCAAAGTCCTCCCCGCCCAGGTGAGTGTCTCCAGCTGTGGCCTTCACCTCAAAGATCCCATCCTCGATGGTCAGGATGGAGACGTCAAAGGTGCCCCCACCCAGGTCAAAAATCAGGACGTTGCGTTCCCTGGACATGCCTTTGTCCATGCCGTAGGCGATGGCTGCCGCCGTGGGCTCGTTGATGATCCTCAGCACATTCAGCCCAGCGATCACTCCAGCGTCCTTAGTGGCCTGTCTCTGTGAATCGTTGAAGTAGGCAGGGACTGTGATGACTGCATTGGACACCTTCTGGCCCAGGTAAGCCTCAGCGATCTCCCTCATCTTCACCAGGACCATGGAGGAGATCTCCTCTGGGTTGAAGGATTTGTTCTCACCTTTGTAATCGACCTGAACTTTAGGCTTTCCTCCGTCGCTGACCACCTTGAAGGGCCAGTGCTTCATGTCGGCTTGCACGACCTGATCGTTGAACTTTCGGCCAATCAGGCGTTTGGCGTCGAAAACGGTGTTGTTGGGGTTCATGGCCACCTGGTTCTTTGCTGCGTCTCCGATGAGTCTCTCAGTGTCTGTGAAGGCCACATAGCTGGGTGTGGTCCTGTTGCCCTGGTCGTTGGCGATGATCTCCACTTTACCATGCTGGAACACCCCCACACAGGAGTAGGTGGTGCCCAGGTCAATGCCGATAGACGGGCCTTTAGCTGATGACATCTTGGTGGTTTGGAGTTAGTTGCCTACAAATGAATGAAATAATATTTTAGAAAATGATATTATTCTATGAAAATCTAGGTGCAAGTAATGACAATCTCCACCAACAGAGATGTTAGCCTAAATATACTTGAATAACAACCAGACCTGGGTTCAAATACATGCGTATTTAAGTATTTCTAATTCTAATTTTCTGTGTATTTGAGTATTTTGGGGAGGCAGCGTAGCCTAGTGGTTAGAGCATTGGACTATTAACCAGAAGGTTGCAAGTTCATATCAAGGTACAAATCTGTCGTTCTGCCCCTGAACAAGGCAGTTAACCCTCTGTTCCTAGACTGTCATTGAAAATAAGAATGAGTTCTTAACTGACTTGCCTAGTTAAATAAATGTTTTTTAAAAAATCAAATATTGTGGCGACTTCTTATTAAAGTATTTTCGAATCATTTTATTTCAATACTATTTTAATCTATTTTCAAATACTGGTCTCCAAATACATTTCAAATACACCTAGGAACAAACAATCCTTGGTTCAAATGCAAGGAATATTTAAATATTTTAATTTTAAAATACACTTATTTGAGTATTTTCAAATACATGATAATACTTTCCAAATGTATTTCCAAACACATTCCAATATTCAACTACTTATATTTCAAAATGTACTGGTATTTTAAAGTCCTTGAAAAACAATAATAAGCATTTGAACCCCGGTCTGAAAACAACACTGTTGTCAATGTTTGTGTTATATATTAGTGTTATATACATATATACATATATATATATAAATATATATATTAGTGTTAGACACAATCATTTCTGCTAATCTATTACAGAGAAACTCTTTTCACAACAGGCCTCCATTTTTTCTATGAACACTCCTGAATAATATTGTGTTATCTTCACAGAATTAGAGCAGACTTTCTTAAAATGAACAAATAACTAATTATAATAATAATATGCTACAAAAGAAAATGTAGGCATAGTCTGTCCAATGAATGTTATTATAATATTATATCATTATAATATTATTTCTTTATTAGTTAACCAAATATTCTGGCATAATGTTATAGCTAAATCAGCTGTGTCCACACAACCAACATAGCATCATTGTTTATTCTATCAAGTTTATAACTGTCACAGCCATTATGAAAATAGGGTCCTGAATTAATTCCCCTTTACTTACAGTTTATGAATGTAGAAGTCTGTTGAACGTATCTCTTCTCTTTTCTTGCTTTCTTTTCCCTTTAGTATTCTCGTTGAGTCGATGTTTGAATCTGAATGTACTGGTACTGAATGTACCAGAATATATACCATCCCCATTGCCTAAAAAAATAGCACTCATGATTTCTAGCCATTTCTTGAACTCTCCGACTACATTGCTCAAGAGAGCGCAGCATTCCTGTGCAATGACGCAGGCTGCGAGGCGTATGCAAATGAACGTTCTCGTTATTCCAGAGCGTTCGAGAGGCGCGGAGACCTGTCCAGAACGCACACACACAGCACACTAATAGTGAAAACATTATTTGTATTGATTAAAATTATCAAAAACCGTTAATGATTCAAATTTCAACACAAATGAAACAGCATCCGGTTCAACCTTATTCAGTCGACATTTCAGTCTATCGGCCACACTGCAGTTCCTCAACAGTTCACGAGATGTCAGTCTATAAATTTTTTCTCACTAATGAATAATAGACATGTATTGTAAGAGAATTGAGTGCCTACTGCACAAGTGGTATGTGCAACTCACCACAAGTTAATGTGCCTCCAGGGAAGATCCTTTTTGTTGTATTTAAGCCAGACTATTTAAGATATCCAGTATTAATTGTTAAATGAAAGACAAATGATGAACACACTGGCTAATCCTTCTCTATTCTATTCTAGTCAATGTTATTCTGTTCTAAACCATTCTAGTCTACCCGATTCCGTACTGATGGCCTATCAGTTCACATTTGCTTACCAAAAACAAGATATCTCCATGATATCCCCATCACGAGGATATCTTGTTAATGCTAAAGCAAATGTGAACTCCTTGTGACATTCTCCTGTGAATTTTAATTACAAAAAACACAAATGGTAGCTAAAGTATTTGCTAATATGCATTGCATTCAGAAAGTATTCAGACCCCTTGACTTTTTCCACAATTTGTTAAGTTACAGCCTTATTCTAAAAATGTATGAAATGATTTTTTTCATCATCAGGGCTGAATACTTATGTAAATAAGGTATTTCTGTTTTTATTTTTAATAAATATGAGACAATAAAAAATAAAATGTTTTTTCTTTGTTGGTATGAGATATTTTTTTAATTGTCTCATATTTATAAAAAAAACAAACAGAAATACCTTATTTACATAAGTATTCAGCCCTGGATACTTATGAGTGTAGATGTGCTCAAAGAGCCCTCTGGTGGTCTGATTGAGCATTAATGGCAACAATGGCTGACAGTAAAATACTATGATTTCACGCACTTTAAGTTGCCTTACCATATCAAAATGCAACTACTAGATGAGGACACACTTCACACTATATACACAGCAGTGCCGGTTGGTGCCGTTCAAGATTATGGAGGATTTCCTTTTATTACCATGGCCTTATTTCGATTACAGCATATTGGATGACTGTCATTCATATTCCTATTCACCCAGCTCAATGTCACATCAATAGGTTTAGGCTACTCCATGATACTCAAATTTTCCCTAAACCAATCAAGAGATTGCTACAACCTATAGCCTAGAAATGAAAGTTTATACCGTAGGTGCACAGTTCGAGAGACAAATTGGAGTGATCAAGGTGACAGGCAGAGACACATTCAATCCCATCTTGCACACTCTTGCCTGCATCTAGCTGATCTGGGGTGCAATCTTTAGTCCAAATAGTTGCAAAACATTACAAAAGTTTATATTGGACAAATTCAGGTAGGTCCCGCCCCATTCCGTTCTGTTTAAGAAACATTTTGCAACAGAATAGGCAGAATGAATTTCACACAAACAGTTTTTCATAGCAGCCAAATAGAATTATCACTTTACTTGTTGTAAATTTCATTCTCGAATGCTTTCCTCCTCTCAGCTTTTCCCTTCACTGAATACACCCCTGATCACACACACACAGTTAAATTTCATAGCAGCCAAATAGAGCATTATCACTTTACTTGTTGTAAAATTCATTCTCGCATCTACAAGCTTTCCTCCTCTCAGCTTTTCCCTTCACTTGTGGACTTCAGTACACAACACAACATCTATCTGTGACTAGGCACAAAAACCTCTCCTTACCAAACCGTCACACCATAACCACTAACCGCTACACAACCTACATCGTCACCATATCAAGGTTATAGTAAAACAAAACCAAATAGAACCAACACATTAGTAAACCCACAATCCAATCCCAAGTGTACAATCACGCATTACAGTGTACAGCAAGTAGTTTAGAAGTTAAACCGGCCGGCCCCGGTGCCCATACATTTATAAAACCAAAAGCTTACATTGACTAGGAAGAGTTGCAGTGTTGGATAGCCTTAGCCAGCTAGCTAACATAAATAGCATTCCTCTCTGTTTGAGTCAGGTTCTTTGGGTAGAATAAATTAGCTGCAATAGCTACGTGAAAGGTAGACTAAGAAGAAGAAAAAATCTAATGAAATATAGCTAGCTCTCTCTCTCTATGCTGCTTCAACTATTGCCTTTCTCTCTTTGAGTCAACTACTCACTGCAGTGCTAGCTAGCTGTAGCTTATGCTTTCAGTACTAAATTAATTATCAGATCCTTTGGATGGAAAACTTGTTAGTTCATACTGCAAGAGCTCTGATAGGTTGGAGGATGTCCTCCAGGTGTAGTCATAATTATTGTGTAAGTCTATGGAATGTGGTGAGAACCACGAGGCTCCTAGGTTTTGAATTATTGAAGTCAATGTACCCAACGAATTCGCCAGACAATGGCTATTTCTTTTACAAAACAACGTGCAACTGCGACTCAAACTGGCCATTGTTTTATTAGAAAGAATATGGCCCTTTATAATGTCCACTTATGTTCATATGCTGTATATAGCATCTTAAAGTTTTAAAGCAAAATAGATCAATCATTTGTCCAGCCTTTGCCGCTACGCTTGCAGATGTCCATAATATGCTGCGACCCTAATCAAACAGTATTTATCACCAAATAACAACAACTTAGCGATAGGTTGTTGTAACATTTGAATTTAAAACATGTTTTTCATTGAATGAAATAATAATTGTATGGGTGAAACACCTTATAGTTTCATTGTATTGGCATTCCCAGCCTTATTTACAGTCGTCCGTTTTGTTCAAAATATGAAGTCATTGAAACTGAAACACTGCATCCCGTATGGGTGGAGGCAGCAAACAATGTACTAGGCCAGCCATAATTTACAACCTGATAGAAATATGTTTTGGACTACCAAGAAATGTATTGGTGAATTATATTAATCATGCATTGAACTGCATCCATCTATTCTGCCAACAATACCTTACTGTACAACATGGAATTTTGAGTCAAATAGGACCAATTTTTTAAAAACCTCTTATAAAGTTGGTTTTGAAGCATAAACTGGGAATTTGATATGTTTTACTGATATTATGATTGTCTGTTTGTTTCATATCTGCAAAGTAGTTGAAATGCTGTCAGTTCCACTTTAAATACTCCAAAATCTGTCAAATATGCAGTATTTGGTTCTTTGAGCTTGACACTAATAAGCACAAAGTAAGGAAAAATGTGACCTGTAAAACTTTTTTTTATATGTGCCAGAAATGTATTTGTGCCTCTTTTTCCAAGAAGGACCATAGTGATTGTATCAGATGTTATCGCAGAATAAAGAGTTGATAAGCTAAACATTGTGGCCATTAGGGTGTCTTCACTTGTTCTCTCTGGTGGTTTAGCCGTCTATCAAAGTTTTGTTTACAATATTTCATGGTATTGTGTAAAAAATGTGAATAATCAATGTGTTATGATGAGAAGGAATTCAAGAAAACAGCCAACAGACCGAGAAACATATTTAAATACATTTTATTTGCAATGTCCAGCAATGCAATATGGTATGAATCAACAGATGTACAGTGTGTTTTTACAAGTACAAAGTATTTCCTGAATAGTAAATTGTATGCAGTGATACTAATGCATTTTGAAAAGTCCTTTATAAAATTCCCTCACTTTAGTCAATCTCTTCAATGGTTGGGCCTTGGGAGCTGTCACCAGAGCTGGTCCGTGCCTGATCTCCACAGCAACCTGTGGGCATCCCTCCCTGCTGGTACAGCTTGGTAATAATAGGCTGGCATACTTTCTCCAGCTCCTTTAGCTGATGCTCATACTCCTCTTTGTCGCCCAGCTGGTTGTTCTCCAACCAGGAAATGGTCTGGTCGCACCTGTCCACCACTTTCTTTTTGTCCTCCTGGCTGATCTTGCCTTTCATGTTGTCGTCCTCCACGCTGCTCTTCATATTGAAGGCGTACGACTCCAGGGAGTTCTTGGCAGCTATCTTCTCCCTCTGTGCGTCATCCTCAGCTTTGTATTTGTCAGCGTCCTGCACCATCCTCTCAATATCCTCTTTGCTGAGCCGGCCCTTGTCGTTGGTGATGGTGATCTTGTTCTCTTTGCCCGTGCTCTTGTCCACCGCTGATACGTTCAGAATGCCGTTGGCGTCGATGTCAAAGGTCACCTCGACCTGAGGGACTCCTCGTGGGGCAGGGGGGATCCCAGAGAGCTCAAACTTCCCCAGGAGGTTGTTGTCCTTGGTCATGGCTCTCTCTCCCTCGTAGACCTGGATCATGACCCCGGGCTGGTTGTCGGAGTAAGTGGTGAAGGTCTGGGTCTGTTTGGATGGGATGGTGGTGTTGCGTTTGATCAGGGCGGTCATGACCCCTCCGGCGGTTTCGATGCCCAGGGACAGGGGAGCCACATCCAGCAGCAGCAGGTCCTGGACGTTCTCAGACTTGTCGCCAGACAAGATGGCCGCCTGGATGGCAGCGCCGTAGGCCACCGCCTCGTCTGGGTTGATGCTCTTGTTTAGCTCTCGGCCGTTGAAAAGTCCTGCAGGAGCTTCTGGACCTTGGGGATCCGGGTGGAGCCTCCGACTAGGACGACGTCGTGAATTTGGGCCTTGTCCATCTTGGCATCCCTGAGGGCTTTCTCCACAGGCTCCAGGGTTCCCCTGAAGAGGTCGGAACACATCTCCTCAAAACGAGCCCTGGTGATGGAGGTGTAGAAGTCAATGCCCTCAAAAAGAGAGTCAATCTCAATGCTGGCCTGGGAGCTGGAAGACAGTGTTCTCTTGGCCCTCTCGCAGGCTGTCCTCAGCCTCCTCAGAGCCCGCTTGTTCTGGCTGATGTCCTTCTTGTGTTTCCTCTTGAACTCCTCCACAAAGTGACTGACCAGGCGGTTGTCAAAGTCCTCCCCGCCCAGGTGAGTGTCTCCAGCTGTGGCCTTCACCTCAAAGATCCCATCCTCGATGGTCAGGATGGAGACGTCAAAGGTGCCCCCACCCAGGTCAAAAATCAGGACGTTGCGTTCCCTGGACATGCCTTTGTCCATGCCGTAGGCGATGGCTGCCGCCGTGGGCTCGTTGATGATCCTCAGCACATTCAGCCCAGCGATCACTCCAGCGTCCTTAGTGGCCTGTCTCTGTGAATCGTTGAAGTAGGCAGGGACTGTGATGACTGCATTGGACACCTTCTGGCCCAGGTAAGCCTCAGCGATCTCCCTCATCTTCACCAGGACCATGGAGGAGATCTCCTCTGGGTTGAAGGATTTGTTCTCACCTTTGTAATCGACCTGAACTTTAGGCTTTCCTCCGTCGCTGACCACCTTGAAGGGCCAGTGCTTCATGTCGGCTTGCACGACCTGATCGTTGAACTTTCGGCCAATCAGGCGTTTGGCGTCGAAAACGGTGTTGTTGGGGTTCATGGCCACCTGGTTCTTTGCTGCGTCTCCGATAAGTCTCTCAGTGTCTGTGAAGGCCACATAGCTGGGTGTGGTCCTGTTGCCCTGGTCGTTGGCGATGATCTCCACTTTACCATGCTGGAACACCCCCACACAGGAGTAGGTGGTGCCCAGGTCAATGCCGATAGACGGGCCTTTAGCTGATGACATCTTGGTGGTTTGGAGTTAGTTGCCTACAAATGAATGAAATAATATTTTAGAAAATGATATTATTCTATGAAAATCTAGGTGCAAGTAATGACAATCTCCACCAACAGAGATGTTAGCCTAAATATACTTGAATAACAACCAGACCTGGGTTCAAATACATGCGTATTTAAGTATTTCTAATTCTAATTTTCTGTGTATTTGAGTATTTTGGGGAGGCAGCGTAGCCTAGTGGTTAGAGCATTGGACTATTAACCAGAAGGTTGCAAGTTCATATCAAGGTACAAATCTGTCGTTCTGCCCCTGAACAAGGCAGTTAACCCTCTGTTCCTAGACTGTCATTGAAAATAAGAATGAGTTCTTTACTGACTTGCCTAGTTAAATAAATGTTTTTTTAAAAATCAAATATTGTGGCGACTTCTAATTAAAGTATTTTCGAATCATTTTATTTCAATACTATTTTAATCTATTTTCAAATACTGGTCTCCAAATACATTTCAAATACACCTAGGAACAAACAATCCTTGGTTCAAATGCAAGGAATATTTAAATATTTTAATTTTAAAATACACTTATTTGAGTATTTTCAAATACATGATAATACTTTCCAAATGTATTTCCAAACACATTCCAATATTCAACTACTTATATTTCAAAATGTACTGGTATTTTAAAGTCCTTGAAAAACAATAATAAGCATTTGAACCCCGGTCTGAAAACAACACTGTTGTCAATGTTTCTGTTATATATTAGTGTTATATACATATATACATATATATATAAATATATATATTAGTGTTAGACACAATCATTTCTGCTAATCTATTACAGAGAAACTCTTTTCACAACAGGCCTCCATTTTTTCTATGAACACTCCTGAATAATATTGTGTTATCTTCACAGAATTAGAGCAGATTTTCTTAAAATGAACAAATAACTAATTATAATAAAATAATGATATGCTACAAAAGAAAATGTAGGCATAGTCTGTCCAATGAATGTTATTATAATATTATATCATTATAATATTATTTCTTTATTAGTTAACCAAATATTCTGGCATAATGTTATAGCTAAATCAGCTATGTCCACACAACCAACATAGCATCATTGTTTATTCTATCAAGTTTATAACTGTCACAGCCATTATGAAAATAGGGTCCTGAATTAATTCCCCTTTACTTACAGTTTATGAATGTAGAAGTCTGTTGAACGTATCTCTTCTCTTTTCTTGCTTTCTTTTCCCTTTAGTATTCTCGTTGAGTCGATGTTTGAATCTGAATGTACTGGTACTGAATGTACCAGAATATATACCATCCCCATTGCCTAAAAAATAGCACTCATGATTTCTAGCCATTTCTTGAACTCTCCGACTACATTGCTCAAGAGAGCGCAGCATTCCTGTGCAATGACGCAGGCTGCGAGGCGTATGCAAATGAACGTTCTCGTTATTCCAGAGCGTTCGAGAGGCGCGGAGACCTGTCCAGAACGCACACACACAGCACACTAATAGTGAAAACATTATTTGTATTGATTAAAATTATCAAAAACCGTTAATGATTCAAATTTCAACACAAATGAAACAGCATCCGGTTCAACCTTATTCAGTCGACATTTCAGTCTATCGGCCACACTGCAGTTCCTCAACAGTTCACGAGATGTCAGTCTATACATTTTTTCTCACTAATGAATAATAGACATGTATTGTAAGAGAATTGAGTGCCTACTGCACAAGTAATAATATTATATATTATATATATAATATAATATTATATATTATATATATAATAGTATAATATTATTTCTTTATTAGTTAACCAAATATTCTGGCATAATGTTATAGCTAAATCAGCTGTGTCCACACAACCAACATAGCATCATTGTTTATTCTATCAAGTTACAATTACATACCTTCTCTTCATAAAGGAACAATTGTCCAGACAGAGGAATGAGTTTAAGAATTGACGGTTTATTAACCCAACTTTACACAGGCTACTGTTTGGTCGTAGCCCACGCCAAATAAATGAAAGATTAACCCACAAGCCAACCGTGACCTTCTCTTGTGAAGGCCAGATATAAGAGGGAGAACAAAGGCTAAACCTGGTCTTAGCTTCCAATGCTCCAGCCCCCCTCTCCCCCCTGCCCCTACGCCACTCTGCCAACCACCAGGATGCCCGGCATCAGAACATTCCAGGCATTCCCGTGATTGGCAGATAGCAGGTTGATTAGCATGTCGGACCCCGCAAGCACTGGGTACTGGTAAGTACAACACAACCACCTACTAGCCTAACACATAACACACGGCTGTCTGTGCGGGTCACTACAATATGTTACGAATTGGAAAAACATGTTGAAATCAAATTCTATTGGTCACATACACTGTTTAGCAGCTGTTATTGCAGGTGTAGCGAAATGCTTGTTTTTCTAGCTCCAACAGTGCAGTAATATCTAACAATTTGACAACACACACACAATACACATAAATCTAAAATAAAGGAATGGAATTATGAATATAAAATGTCAGAGAGGCATAGATTAAGATACAGTAGATTAGAATACAGTATATAAACTCAGCAAAAAAAGAAACGTCCTCTCACTGTCAACTGCTTTTATTTTCAGCAAACTTAACGTGTAAATATTTGTATGAACATAAGATTCAACAACAGAGACATAAACTGAACAAGTTCCACAGACATGTGACTAACAGAAATGGAATAATGTGTCCCTGAACGAAGTGTGGGGGTCAAAATCAAAAGTAACAGTCAGTTTCTGGTGTGGCCACCAGCTGCATTAAGTATTGCGGTGCATCTCCTCCTCAAGGACTGCACCAGATTTGCCAGTTCTTGCTGTGAGATGTTACCCCACTCTTCCACCAAGGCACCTGCAAGTTTCCGGACATTTCTGAGGGGAATGGCCCTAGCCCTCACCCTCTGATCTAACAGGTCCCAGACGTGCTCAATGGGATTGAGATCCGGCCTCTTCGCTGGCCGTGGGAGAACACTGACATTCCTGTATAGCAGGAAATCACTCACAGAATGAGCAGTATGGCTGGTGGCATTGTTATGCCTCACCCAATGTGGTAAGGATCTGCTATTTTTATTCCTGATAGCTGGCTAGCTCCTGATGGAAGTCCCAGTTAACTAGCTACTAGTCTTTGTTAGCCACGGCTAGCGGTCTTCACCGTTTTCTCGGTCACCAGCCAGCCTTAGCTCGGACAACACCTGCCAGTCTGCACAGCGCGATATCAACCCAGAGCATATCGGACTACTTCTCTCTACCACATCACCAGATTCCTGCCGCTCTGGATCATTACACCGGATCATCACAGCTAGCTAGCTGCAAACGAGTGGCTACTGTTAGCTAACGCCTCTGTCCAGAAGCAAGCACCAGCTAGCCTTGAGCTAGCCTCGAGCTAGGCCCATATACCAGCTAATTCTAGGACAACAATACCTCCTTTGCCAATTGGCAAATTGGCATGGACCCCTTTATTGTCGACACGGGGCCCCGTCGATCCATCACAACTGGACTGCCGATGTGATCGCCCGATGTGGTCTCAACAGGCTATTCTGTTACGATGTCGCCGAAGAACCATCTACTAGCCCCGGCCCGCTAGCTTTTCTGAACACTGTGTCCCCTGCTCGCCTAGCGTAGTAGTGACTACCCAATGGGACCCTGACCTATTGCTGCTCTTTTGATCCTATGATCACTCGGCTACACAGCCGATTTCCCCTGGACTGTTTCAATAACACAGTACCTCATTTTCTTTACCTATCGGCATCAGCCTCGAACTCAGGTCCTGTATGTACCTAGCTGACCCGCTCTGCCCATTCTTCGCCATTTACCCATTGTTGTCTTAGGTCTCCTGATCAACACCTGTGATTGCTTTATGCCTCTCTCTATGTCAATATGCCTTGTCTACTGCTGTCTTGGCTAGTTCTTTTTATTTCACTGTATAGCCCTCAGTCCCACTCAAAATTCATTAGTTCTTTTGTCCCACCCCACACACATGCAGAGACCTCACCTGGCTTAACTGGTGCCTCCAGAGACGAAACCTTTCTCATCGTCACTCAACGCCTAGGTTTACCTCCACTGTACTCACATCCTACCATACCATTGTCTGTACATTATGCCCTGAATCTATTATGCCCTGAATCTATTCTGTTCCCAGTGCACTAGACGACAAGTCCTTATAGCCTTTAGTCGTACCCATATCCTACTCCTCTTCTGTTCGTCTGGTGATGTAGGGTCTGACCTAGGGTCTGACCCAGGCCCTGTAGCCCCCAGTTCCACTCCTATTCCCCAGGCGCTCTCATTTGTTGACTTCTGTAACCGTAAAAGCCTTGGTTTCATGCATGTTAACATCAGAAGCCTCCTCCCTAAGTTTGTTTTATTCACTGCTTTAGCACACTCCACCAACCCTGATGTCCTAGCCGTGTCTGAATCCTGGCTTAGGAAGGCCACCAACATTTCTGAAATTTCCATCCCCAATGACAACATTTTCCGCCAAGATAGAACTGCCAAAGGGGGTGGAATTAGCCTGCAGAGTTCTGTAATGCTATCCAGGTCTGTGCCCAAACAGTTCGAGCTTCTACTTTTAAAAATACACCTTTACAGAAATAAGTCTCTCACTGTTGCCGCTATAGACCCCCCAGCTGTGCCCTAAACACCATATGTGAATTAATTGCCCCCCATTTATCTTCAGAGTTTGTACTGTTAAGTGCCCCAAACTGGGATATGCTTAACACCCCGGCCGTCCTACAATCTAAGCTAGATAACCTCAATCTCACACAAATTATCAAGGAACCTACAAGGTACAACCCTAAATCCGTAAACACGGGTGTAACAGTATAACTTTAGACCGTCCCCTCGCCCATACCCGGGCGCGAACCAGGGACCCTCTGCACACATCAACAACAAGTCACCCACGAAGCATCGTTACCCATCGCTCCACAAAAGCTGCGGCCCTTGCAGAGCAAGGGGAACTACTACTTCAAGGTCTCAGAGCAAGTGACATCACCGATTGAAACGCTATTTAGCGCGCACCGCTAACTAAGCTAGCCGTTTCACTTCCGTTACATGGGCACCCTCATAGATATCATCCTGACCAACCTGCCCTCTAAATACACCTCTGCTGTCTTCAACCAGGAACTCAGCGATCACTGCCTCATTGCCTGCGTCCGTAATCACTGTCAAACGCTCCCTAAAACACTTCAGCAAGCAGGCCTTTCTAATCGACCTGGCCCGGGTATCCTGGAAGGATTATTGACCTCATTCCGTCAGTAGAGGATGCCTGGTTATTCTTTAAAAGTGCTTTCCTCACCATCTTAAATAAGCATGCCCCATTCAAAAAATGTAGAACTAAGAACAGATATAGCCCTTGGTTCACTCCAGACTTGACTGCCCTTGACCAGCACAAAAACATCCCATGGCATACTGCATTAGCATCGAATAGTCCCCGCGATATGTAACTTTTCAGGGAAGTTAGGAACCAATATACACAGACAGTTAGGAAAGCAAAGGCTAACTTTTTAAAACAGAAATTTGCAACCTGTAGCACAAATTCCAAAAGGTTTTGGGACATTGTAAAGTCCATGGACAATAAGAGCACCTCCTCCCAGCTGCCCACTGCACTGAGGCGAAGAAACACTGTCAGCACCGAGAAATCTACGATAATCAAGAATTTCAGTAAGCATTTTTCTACGGCTGGCCATGCTTTCCACCTGGCTACCCCTACCCCGGCCAACAGCTCTGCACCCCCTGCAGCAACTTGCCCAAGCCCCCTCCGCTTCTCCTTCACCCAAATCCATATACAGTGGGGAGAACAAGTATTTGATAACCTGCAAAATCGGCAGTGTTTACAAAGCATGTAGAGGTCTGTAATTTTATCATAGGTACACTTCAACTGTGAGAGACGGAATCTGAAACAAATATCCAGAAAATCATATTGTATGATTTTTAAGTAATTAATTAGCATTTTATTGCATGACAAGTATTTGATACATCAGAAAAGCAGAACTTAATATTTGGTACAGAAAACCTCTGTTTGCAATTACAGAGATCATACGTTTCCTGTAGTTCTTGACCAGGTTTGCACACACTGCAGCAGGGATTTTGGACCACTCCTCCATACAGACCTTCTCCAGATCCTTCAGGTTTCGGGGCTGTCGCTGGGCAATACGGACTTTCAGCTCCCTCCAAAGATTTTCTATTGGGTTCAGGTCTGGAGACTGGCTAGGCCACTCCAGGACCTTGAGATGCTTCTTACGGATCCACTCTTTAGTTGCCCTGGCTGTGTGTTTCGGGTCGTTGTCATGCTTGGAAGACCCAGCCACGACCCATCTTCAATGCTCTTACTGAGGGAAGGAGGTTGTTGGCCAAGATCTCGTGATACATGGCCCCCTCCATCCTCCCCTCAATACGGTGCAGTCGTCCTGTCCCCTTTGCAGAAAAGCATCCCCAAAGAATTATGTTTCCACCTCCATGCTTCACGGTTGGGATGGTGTTCTTGGGGTTGTACTCATCCTTCTTCTTCCTCCAAACACGGCGAGTGGAGTTTAGACCAAAAAGCTCTATTTTTGTCTCATCAGACCACATGACCTTCTCCCATTCCTCTTCTGGATCATCCAGATGGTCATTGGCAAACTTCAGACGGGCCTGGACATGCACTGGCTTGAGCAGGGGGACCTTGCGTGTGCTGCAGGATTTTAATCCATGATGGCGTAGTGTGTTACTAATGGTTTTCTTTGAGACTGTGGTCCCAGCTCTCTTCAGGTCATTGACCAGGTTCTGCCGTGTAGTTCTGGACTGATCCCTCACTTTCCTCATGATCATTGATGCCCCACGAGGTGAGATCTTGCATGGAGCCCCAGACCGAGGGTGATTGACTGTCATCTTGAACTTCTTCCATTTTCTTATAATTGCGCCAACAGTTGTTGCCTTCTCACCAAGCTGCTTGCCTATTGCCCTGTAGCCCATCCCAGCCTTGTGCAGGTCTACAATTTTATCCCTGATGTCCTTACACAGCTCTCTGGTCTTGGCCTTTGTGGAGAGGTTGGAGTCTGTTTGATTGAGTGTGTGGACAGGTGTCTTTTATACAGGGAACGAGTTCAAATAGATGCAGTTAATACAGTTAATGAGTGGAGAACAGGAGGGATTCTTAAAGAAAAACAAACAGGTCTGCGAGAGCTAGAATTCTTACTGGTTGGTAAGTGATCAAATACTTACCTCATGCAATAAAATGCAAATTAATTACTTAAAAATCATACAATGTGATTTTCTGGATTTTTGTTTTAGATTCCGTCTCTCACAGTTGAAGTGTACCTATGATAAAAATTACAGACCTTTACATTCTTTGTAAGTAGGAAAACCTGCAAAATCGGCAGTGTGTCAAATACTTGTTCTCCCCACTGTAGCTGATGTTCTGAAAGAGCTGCAAAATCTGGACCCCTACAAATCAGCTGGGCTAGACAATCTGGACCCTTTCTTTCTAAAATTATCCGCTGCAATTGTTGCAACACCTATTACTACTAGCATTTTCAACCTCTATTTTGTATTGTCTGAGATCCCTAAAGATTGGAAAGCTGCCGCAGTCATCCCCCTCCTCAAAGGGGGAGACACTCTAGACCCAAACTGTTGCAGACCTATATCTATCCTACCCTGCCTTTCTAAGGTCTTCGAAGCCAAGTTAACAAACAGATCACCAACCATTTTGAATCCCACTGTACCTTCACCACTATGCAATCTGGTTTCTGAGCTGGTCATGGATGCACCTCAGCCACGCTCAAGGTCCTAAACAATATCATAACCACCACCGATAAAAGACAATACTGTGCAGCCGTCTTCATTGACCTGGCCAAGGCTATCGACTCTGTCAATCACCGCAGACTCAAAAGCCTTGGTTTCTCAAATGACTGCCTCGCCTGGTTCACCAACTACTTCTCAGATAGAGTTCAGTGTGTCAAATCGGAAGGCCTGTTGTCCAGACCTCTGGCAGTCTCTATGGGGGTGCCACAGGGTTCAATTCTCGGGCCGACTCTTTTCTCGGTATACATCAGTGATGTCGCTCTTGCTGCTGGTGATTATCTGATCCACACTCCATCCACATGCCATACCACACTCCTTCTGTGGCCTCCAACTGCTCTTAAATGCAAGTAAAACTAAATGCGTGCTCTTCAACCGATCGCTGCCCGCACCCGCCCGTCCGTCTAGCATCACTACTCTGGACTAGAGGTCGACCGATTAATCGGAATGGCCGTTTAATTAGGACCGATTTCAAGTTTTCGTAACAATCCGAATTTTTGGGCGCCGATTTTGCCGATTTAATTATTATTATTTTTTATACCTTTATTGAACTAGGCAAGTCAGTTAAGAACACATTCTTATTTTCAATGACGGCGTAGGAACGGTGGGTTAACTGCCTTGTTCAGGGGCAGAACGACAGATTTTCACCTTGTCAGCTCTGGGGCTCCAATCTTGCAACCTTAAGGTTAACTAGTCCAACGCTATAACCACCTGCCTCTCGTTGCATTCCACAAGGAGACTGCCTGTTATGCGAATGCAGTAGAAGCCAAGGTAAGTTGCCAGCTAGCATTAAACTTATCTTATAAAAAACAATCAATTAATCATAATCACTAGCTATAACTACACATGGTTGATGATATTACTAGTTTATCTAGCGTGTCCTGCGTTGCATATAATCAATGCAACGCTGGGGGATGATTTAACAAAAGTGCATTTGCGAAAAAAGCCCAATCGTTGGACGACTGTACCTAACCATAAACACCAATGCCTTTCTTAAAATAAATACACATAAGTATATATTTTGCATATTTAGCTAAAAGAAATCTAGGTTAGCAGGCAATATTAACCAGATGTAATTGTGTCACTTGCGTTCATTGCACACAGAGTCAGGGTAAATGCAACAGTTTGGACAGCCTGGCTCATTGCGAACTAATTTGCCAGAAATGTGTGTAATTATGACATAACATTGAAGGTTGTGCAATGTAACAAGAATATTTAGACATAGGGATGCCACCCGTTAGATAAATACTGAACGGTTCCGTATTTCACTGAAATAATAAACGTTTTGTTTTCAAAATGATAGTTTCTGAATTCGACCATATTGACCAAAGGCTCGTATTTCTGTGTTTTATGTTATAATTAAGTCTATAATTTGATAGAGCAGTCTGACTGAGCGGTGGTAGGCAGCTCATTCATTCAAACTGCACTTTAGTGCGTTTTGCCAGCAGCTCTTCGCAAGCACAGCGCTGTTTATGACTTCAAGCCTATCAGCCTAATGGCTGGTGTAACCGATGTGAAATGGCTAGCTAGTTATCGGGGTGCGCGCTAATAGCGTTTCAAACATCACTCTCTCTGAGACTTGGAGTAGTTATTCCCCTTGCTCTGCAAGGGCCGCGGCTTTTGTGGAGCGATGGGTAACGCTGCTTCGAGGGTGGCTGTTGTCGATGTGTTCCTGGTTCGAGCCCAGGTAGGGGCGAGGAGAGGGACGGAAGCTATACTGTTACACTGGCGATACTATAGTGCCTATAAGAACATCCAATAGTCAAAGGTATATTAAATACAAATGGTATAGAAAGAAATAGTCCTATAAATACTATATTAACTACAACCTAATACCTCTTACCTTGGAATATTGAAGTCTCATGTTAAAAGGAACCACCAACTTTCATATGTTCTCATGTTCTTAGCAAGGAACTCAAACGTTAGCTTTTTTACATGGCACATATTGCACTTTTACTTCTCCAACACTTTGTTTTTGCATTATTTAAACAAAATTGAACATGTTTCATTATTTATTTGAGGCTAAATTGATTTTTATTGATATATTATGTTAAATTAAAATAAGTGTTCATACAGTATTGTTGTAATTGTCATTATTAAAAATAAATAAAATAAAAAAATGGTCAGATTCATCGGTATCGGCATTGTTTTGTCCTCCAATAATCGGTATAGCCGAGTGAAAAATCATAATCGGCCAACCTCTACTCTGGACGGTTCTGACTTAGAACAAATACCTATGTGTCTGGTTAGACTGTAAACTCTCCTTCCAGACTCACATTAAGCATCTCCAATCCAAAATTAAATCTAGAATCGGCTTCCTGTTTCGCAACAAAGCATCCTTCATGTTGCCAAACATACCCCCGTAAAACTGACTATCCTACCAATCCTTGACTTCGGCGATGTCATTTACAAAATAGCCTCCAACACTCTCCTCAGCAAATTGGATGCAGTCTATCACAGTGCCATCCGTTTTGTCACCAAAGCCCCATATTCTACCCACCACTGCGACCTGTATGCTCTCATTGGCTGGCCCTTGCTTCATATTCGTCGCCAAACCCACTGGCTCCAGGTCATCTATAATTCTTTGCTAGGTAAAGCCCCGCCTTATCTCAGTTCACTGGTCTCCATAGTAGCACCCACCAGTAGCACAAGCTCCAGCAGGTATATTTCACTGGTCACCCCCCCCCCCAAAAAAAATCACTGAATCTGGAGTCTTATCTCCCTCAGCATCAGCTGTCAGAGCAGCTTACCGATCATTACACCTGTACACAGCCCATCCAACTACCTCATCCCCATATTGTTATTCATTTTTTTGCTTCTTTGTACCTCAGCACATTCATCTTCTGCACATCTATCACTCCAGTGTTTAATTGCTAAATTGTAATTATTTCGCCACTATGGACTATTTATTGCCTTTACCTCCCTAATCTTACTACATTTGCACACACTGTATATAGATTTTTCAATTGTGTTATTGACTGTACTTTTGTTTATCCCATGTGTAACTGTGTTTGTGTCACACTGCTTTGCTTTATCTTGGCCAGGTCGCAGTTGTAAATGAGAACTTGTTCTCAACTGATCTACCTGGTTAAATAAAGGTGAAATAAAATAAAAAACAAAATAACGTACTGCGTTAAGATTGCCTGCAATGACAACAAGCTCAGTCTGATGATGCTGTGACACACTGCCCCAGACCATGATGGGCCCTCCACCTCCAAATTGATCCCGCTCCAGAGTACAGGCCTCGGTGTAACGCTCATTCCTTCGACGATAAATGCAAATCCGACCATCACCCCTGTTGAGACAAAACCGCAACTCGTCAGTGAAGAGCACTTTTTGCGTGTCCTGTCTGGTATAGCGACGGTGGGTTTGTGTCCATAGGCGACGTTGTTGAAGGTGATGTTTGGTGAGAACCTGCCTTACAACAGGCCTACAAGCCCCCAGTCCAGCATCTCTCAGCCTATTGCGGACAGTCTGAGCACTTTTTATTTATTTTTTTATTTCACCTTTATTTAACCAGGTAGGCCAGTTGAGAACAAGTTCTCATTTGCAACTGCGACCTGGCCAAGATAAAGCATAGCAGTGTGAGCAGACAACACAGAGTTACACATGGAATAAACAATTAACAAGTCAATAACACAGTAGAAAACAAAGGGGGGAGTCTATATACAATGTGTGCAAAAGGCATGAGGAGGTAGGCGAATAATTACAATTTTTCAGATTAACACTGGAGTGATAAATGATCAGATGGTCATGTACAGGTAGAGATATTGGTGTGCAAAAGAGCAAGTAAATAAATAAAAACAGTATGGGGATGAGGTAGGTGAAAATGGGTGGGCTATTTACCAATAGACTATGTACAGCAGCAGCGATCGGTTAGCTGCTCAGATAGCTGATGTTTGAAGTTGGTGAGGGAGATAAAAGTCTCCAACTTCAGCGATTTTTGCAATTCGTTCCAGTCACAGGCAGCAGAGTACTGGAACGAAAGGCGGCCAAATGAGGTGTTGGCTTTAGGGATGATCAGTGAGATACACCTGCTGGAGCGCGTGCTACGGATGGGTGTTGCCACTGATGGAGGGATTGTGCATTTCTGGTGTAACTCGGGCAGTTGTTGCTGCCATCCTGTACCTGTCCCGCAGTTGTGATGTTCAGATGTACCGATCCTGTGCAGGTGTTGTTACACGTGGTCTGCCACTCTGAGGACGATCAGCTGTCCGTCCTGTCTCCCTGTAGCTCTGTCTTAGGCGTCTCACAGTACGGACATTGATATTTATTGCCCTGGCCACATCTGTAGTCCTCATGCCTCCTTGCAGCATCACACAGATGAGCAGGGACCCTGGGAATCTTTCTTTTGGTGTTTTTCAGAGTCAATAGAAAGGCCTCTTGAATGTCCTAAGTTTTCATAACTGTGACCTTAATTGCCTACCGTCTGTAAGCTGTTAGTGTCTTAATGACCGTTCCACAGGTGCATGTTCATTAATTGTTTATGGTTCATTGAACAAGCATAAACCATTTACAATGAAAATCTGTGAAGTTATTTGGATTTTTACGAATTATCTTTGAAAAACGGGGTCCTGAAATAGGGACGTTTCTTTTTTTTTGCTGAGTTTACATATCAGATGAGTAATGCAAAATATGTCAACATTTTTAAAGTGACTCGTGTTCCATTATTAAAGTGGCCAATGATTTGAAGTCTATGTATATAGGGCAGCAGCCTCAAATGTGCTAGTGATGGCTATTTAACAGTCTGATCGCCTTGAGATAGAAGCTGTTTTTCAGTCTCTTGGTCCCAGCTTTGATGCACCTGTACTGACCTCGCTTTCTGGATGATAGCGGGGTGAACAGGCAGTGGCTCAGATGGTTGTTGTCCTTGATTATCTTTTTGGCCTTCCTGTGACATTGGGTGCTGGGTCCGCCTTCTTCACCACACTGTCTGTGTGGGTGGACCATTTAAGTGTGTCAGTGATGTGTCCACCGAGGAACTTTCCACCTTCTCCACCATGGTCCCGTCGATGTGGATAGGGGGGTGTTCCTTCTGCTGTTTCCTTTAGTTCACGATCAGCTCCTTCGTTTTGTTGATGTTGAGTTAGAGGTTATTTTCCGGGCACCGCATTCCCAGGGCCCTCACCTCCTCCCTATAGGCCGTCTACTGGCCTACTACTGTTGTGTCGTCTGCAAACATGATGATTAGAGGCGTGCATGGCCACGCAGTCATGGGTGAACAGGGAGTACAGGAGGGGGCTGAGCACGCACCCTTGTGGGGCCCCAGTGTTGAGGATCAGCGAAGTGGAGGTGTTGTTTCCTACCTTCACCACCTGGGGGGGCGGCCCCTCAGGAAGTCCAGGACCCAGTTGCACAGGTCAGGGTTCAGACCCAGGGCCTCGAGATTCATGATGAGCTTGAAGGGTACTATGGTGTTGAATGCTGAGTTACAGTCAATGAACCACATTCTTACATAGGTATTCCTCTTGTCCAGATGGAATAGAGCAGTGTGCAGTGCGAAGGTGATTGTATCGTCTGTGGATCTATTGGGGCGGTAAGCAAATTGAAGTGGGTCTAGGGTGTCAGGTAAGGTAGAAGTGATATGATCCTTGACTAGTCTCTCAAAGCAGTTCATGATGGCAGAAGTGAGTGCTACGGGGCGATAGTAATTTAGTTTAGTTACCTTTGCTTTCTTGGGTACAGGAACAATGGTGGTCATCTTGAACCATGTGGGGATAGCAGACTGGGATAAGGAGAGATTCCGAACATATTCAAACACTCCAGCCAGTTGGTCTGCACATGCTCTGAGGACTTTTTGCTGGGGATGCTGTCTGGGCCGGCAGCCTTGCGAAGGTTAACACGCTTAAATGTATTACGTCGGCCACGGAGAGCACACAGTCCTTGGTAGCGGGCCGCATCGGTGGCACTGTGTTATCCACAAAGCGGGTGAAGGTGTTTAACTTGTCTGGAAGCAAGACGTCCGTGTCCGTGATGTGGCTGGTTTTCCCTTTGTAGTCCGTGATTGTCCGTAGACCATGCCACATACGTCTAGTGTCTGAGCCTTTATCTCTATACTGGAATTTTGCCTGTTTGATTACCTTACGGAGGGGATAACTACACTGTTTGTATCCGGCCATATTCCCAGTCACCTTGCCATGGTTAATTGCGGTGGTTCGTGCAAATGCTGCCATCTATCCACGGTTTCTGGTTAGGGTAGGTTAGTCAGTGGGTACAACATCTCCTATTCACTTCATGATAAACTCAGTCACCGTATCCATGTATTCGTCAATGTTATGGTCAGAGGCTCCCCGGAAAATATCCCATTCCGCGTGACCAAAACAATCAGTTCAATTGCCCTGGAGGGTACGAACAAAGGATCCGATTCGGGTGAGTCATAGACCTGGTTGTAATGCTGGTGAGTTACCGCCGCTCTGATATCCAAAAGTTCTTCCCGGCTGTACGTAATAACAATAACAAAAAAATCAGGGCTAATAATGTAAGAAATAACACACAAAAAAACAAAATATTGCAAAGTTGCCAAGGGGCTAGAAGCACGGCTGCCCTATCCTTATGTCCCTCCCTGCCAATCCTCTCCCACTAACGTTAGCTAGCTAACTTTACTAGCTACTGTACTGTAGCTGCTAGTTACCAACACACTAGAGTTAAGTTAAAGCCATACCGTAGAGTAGCTTTCAATGGCTTTGACATACTCTCCTTTGTGGTACAACTGGTCCCCCTCGGCCATGTAAGTACAAAATGTGCTTTTGGGTCCTTGGTCTCCTTCATTGTCAGACATTTCAGAGATATCCTAGCAACCAGCCTAACAAGTCTCTAGAGGAGTCGTTCTATGTCGTCCCTAGTTACCACAGCCACAAAGGCATAAACCCCGCTCATTTATGAAAAATAAATAAAAAGCAGATGTTTGTTTATGAATTTTTACGATAAACAATTTTGACTTTGTGGCTGTGCTATTTAGTGGAAACTGTCCGGTAATTTAGAGCGGCCCTGTCTGGACTAGAAACAGATGAAAAAGGTGGTGAATGTTAATTACTTTAATCTTATTACCTCCGAACAGTTAAATATATTCATTTTTGTACACATTCACCACCAGCCATCTCCCCAAAACCCTAAACAATTAGTCTGTCTTGGATCCTAAAATATTTAGTTTTTAGTACTTTCTTTGAGCTTGGGGTACACCCCGAAAAGAATAAGGCCAAAGGAAGTCAAATAAATACCAAATACAAACATTGACAAACGGCACATATGAAGGGGGGAACAAGAGGCCTACTTTATTTACATGGCTGTTGGATAAAGACTACATAGTCAAGACTGTTGAGGGCTTCTTGAGAGCAAGTCCAGGATGGGGATGCCTTCCTCTTAAAAGTGCAACAAGAGATCTTAAATCAAATTTTAAAAATAACCTCTACTGAACCTCTGTCATAGCAATTGTATAAGCTCTTTTATATTAGCTTCATAATTTACACAGGGCAGAGGAACCCGGGCCTGAATAGTTTTAATACTGCTAGGGGCATAGCCCATCTACATTATAATAGGGTATACTTTTAAACAGCATGGGCAAAATAAGATGTTAACTCATTTGACAGTTTGGGGTTATCTAGAACGTGTCTAGGCAATCATAGACTGTATACATAGTGTGCTGTAAGTGAGATGGTGTTTACTGAGCGGTTGCTCACATTCAGCATACACAGCCAGTTAAATATATAGACGTCTACACAGTATCTTATAAAATGGCAAGTACAACCAAATTCATTTCCTGAGTTTGTGCCAAAAGGATGTTGTTCGTTGGTGCCCCTTTTCAGTCTTTTCCACAATAGAGGAGCATCCTCATCTCCTGGTAGTGGCTCTGAGACAGCCAATTTACAATAAATATACATTAAAAAAAAATAAGAAAACAGTCAAACTATCAACACAAATAAACACTTTACATTCCAGTAAAATGTACAATGTAGCAACCGGTGAATGGCAACATCAAACATAAAACCTGTGGTGAGGAAGCTGACCACAACATGGCAACAGGCCTGGCATAGTACACCAGCACAGCCATCTTGACTGTACTTAAGCAGTAGTTTATGGATTTAACTCTATTTACCCCAGGCTGTTATGGAAAATAATTAACTGTTCATATAACATGATGAAATGGAGAACACTTTCATTAAGCAATCATCCACAGCTGCTAAGTCATCTTTTGGTTGTTGGGTATAAAGTAGGCTGCCACACAACATGCAAGTTGTTCAGTTGCCCATGGTATTTTGCACCATTAAATACTGGGCAAGATATGCATGCTTTGAATACTGCTTGGACAGTAGGTCAAGTGTAGGCGGTTTAAGGAGGTTTGTCTCAGATTTCCCCATCTTGAAGTCACATCTTGGCCCGAGCCTTCAGAAGGCCACAGATATCTGCACAGTCCCATTTAAAAGTTCCATTATGAGTCATACTTTTTTGGGCCAACATTGTTTTTATACAAATTGAATTTCAAAGTTTTTATTGTTTGACCAAATGAAACCAAATATCAAAATAGTATTAGTCTTCAATGGATGCTTGCATCATTCGTTTGTTGCATGATGTGATATGACAGAGTCCAACTGAGGAACAGCCAGACAAATTAAAAATGAGGGTGGAGTTGGGGGGGTGAATCCATTTGAATAGAGTCCATGATTGAGCTACTGTATAAGTACTAGGATCCTCCAATTAACCAAACTGGAAGAAGAAATTTCCTGGTCCGGATGCTACAAAACAAAAGTGTAAATTATTCAACAGAATGTGAAATATGCTGAAATGTGAATTTATTTTTTAAACTATATATATTTTTAAAACACGGTTTCCTACAGCTGTTTGTATACATACATTGATTAGCTTCGAAACTATAGCCCTGGCCGCCTCCGCCACCAAAGAATGCCTTGAAAATGTTGTTGGCGTCAAAATCTGCTGGGGACAGAAACACATTACGAGGATCAACATCACAGCCGAGGGAAGCAGCCAGTACAATTTCACCACAAATTAATTGTGTAACCGTGTAAAAATTAACGTGGTAAACACCCATTTACAGCTCTGAAATACAAATGGCTGAACCCAGTTGGTGTTTAAATCAAGTCAAGTAACAGTCATTTAGTCCCTGTTAAAGCTGAAATACGTAAAGGGGGGGAGCGGCACTTTTCGCCCCAGCACCTTTATTGTTTTGTTGATGAAACAGAGCAGAAGAGCATCATAGTAAAATATATAATGCCAGTAGATATTCTGCTATTCTATTGTGTGTGAAATGATGTCCCGAGGGTATGAGAGAGCGTTTGTTATTTTTCGCAAACAGACACGGCAGTTTCACCCCCTACCCCACCAATCCTCCCTTGAAACGGGTTCCCCTGCTGATCTCCAGCCCTCACCTCCCATGTTGCCTGTGTCGTCCTCCATATCGTGACCACTGTCGTAGCGGGATTTCTTCTTAGGGTCAGACAGCACAGTGAACGCCTCGCCCACCTCCTTAAACTTCTTCTCCTCTTCCTTCTGAACCTCAGCACTGGCCGAGCTGTGACGGTCTGAGAGAGAGACAAACCAGGGCCGTCAGTCAGGGGGAAATGAGAGGAGGTACAGGAGCAGCTAAGTTAAATGTTTTGATTCCCCTTTACATTGAAATACGTCTTCTGACACACTGCTTTTTTTATGTCAGTAAAATAGACTGGATAGTTGAACTGAGAAATGGCCTCTCTTAGCTACCTGGATGGTGCATGAGGGCCCGTTTACGGTAAGCCTTCTTGATCTCGTCCTCTGTGGCGTTCTTGTCCACTCCCAGCACCTTGTAGTAATCTTTCCGCTTGCTCTTCTTCAGCTCCAACTGTGCATTCTTCAGGAGGTGCTTGTGTTCTAAGGAAAGGAGTTAAGAGTGAGACAAAGATAGTATTAATAACAAAGAGCAGTTAGGGCACCATAACAGCAGGAGGAGCTATACAGTAATTCCACCCCTCAGAGACCGACACCTGAGACATTGCGTCATAACAGGGAGGGGGGGAACAGGAGTGTGAAGCAACAGAACCCAGACAGAGGTGTAGCGTGGTAGGCTGGGATGGAGAGAGGGGTGGTCGAGTCACACCAATGAGACAGCCATACCTTTTGTTTTCTCTGTCTGGTAGACCTTCTCATAATCCCTCACAGCCTCATCGTACTCCTCCTTGTCCATGTAACTGAACACAGATGTATAGAAACAAGCTTGAAAGATAATAACCATATCCAATGAATATCCATATTCTTGCATGTTCTCGAACCACTACCACGGACATATTGCTAGGAAAATAAAGGTTGATTGACGTACCACTGTGCTCTCCGTAAATAGGCCTTGATGTAGGTCTCATCCAGTTTAACTGCCTTTGTGCAGTCTTCAATGGCCTGGTCTATTTTTTTCAGCTTTGAAAGGGGGGGAAAAAACAGAAATAAAAGAGAAAAAGAGTAAGGGGACTGGGGAATGTGCAAGGAAGCGTGCGACAGAAGAAAAAGAAATGCTGGCCTAGTTCTAGATAGAGAAAATGAAGCAAAGTACAGAGCACAGCTAAAAATACACTCGGTAAGAGGGGCCTCGGTGTGTGAGTTTGTGGCACGCATCTGTGCACGGGTGAGTGTGAGAGAGAGTATGCGGGTGCCCATGCAGAAGGCCACCTCCGCAGCCAGTACAGTAACGCTACATTGGTCCATATGAGTGACTTCCTGGAGGATTTACAATCTAACAGCTACATGCTGCCAGGAGACATTTTGAGCAGATTTAAACCGGTAGAAGGCCCTTTAAAATCTGTTTTGCAGGGAATTGGGATGGAATCACAGGATCCAGACATAAAAGAAATTCAACATTAAAAAATATATTTTACTTAGTAGGAAATCAACCAAATGTTTTGAACTTATTAGAAACTGCATTCATTTGTCCAAGATTATTACAAGACATGCATCAGTGATTCACATTTCCCTTGAACTTTCTGAAGAGGCGGCGGCTCAGGAATGCCTGTGGGTGTGCATGCTTGTCTACCACTCTGTGTAGCCGTTAGTGATGATGCTAATGTCATGACAACCGTCTTCTGCGAGATGGAAAGGCTTTCCCAAAAACATACAATGAAATATGAAATACAAAGTAGCCTATGCCTGCCTACCTGGCAGAATGAGATCATGGATTATCAATCCAGTGGCCATTTGTTTTACAAACTCTGAAATGACATGAGCACTACAGAAACATCAGAACCAAAAAAGGTCCCAAGCTTGTGCACAGTTGAATTAAAAGGGTAAGTACACCTAAAAACCCACATCTTACACTTTTCAGACCTCAAAAGTAGTCTCCTGCTGTGCTTGTGGACAAAAATAAATTAAAATGTGGATGTTATATCAAAAGTGTAATTTGGAGAGCGAAAACCTGAAACAGATTCAGACAACAAAAAATGCACAGATTTTATAGGGACCTACAGGTATCAAATATCAGCTGCCTGGCTGAAAAGGCAAAACAACTGTGTAATTGAAAACAGCAATACCTAATTTGCAAGCAAACGGAGAGCCTTCCAATGAAGACTAAGATGATAATAATAACAGGCCGAATCAAACTGGGGACCCAAATGGCAGAAATGCCACGGCTGCATAAGATGAGATAACATGGTATGGCAGATGAGGGGTTCTCCTCCTGGTGCTGTGTGTTTGAGCCTCACCTTAGATCCCACGGTGCCCCTGTTACAGAAGAGCTTAGCATTGGTTTTGATGTTGTTGGGGTCTATGGTCAGGGCCTCAGAGTACAGCTCGTAGGCCGCATCATAGTTCCCGTCCTTGAAGGCCTTGTTCCCATCCTCCTTCTTGGCTTTGAGTGCTTTGGCATTCTGGATGGAAAAGAGAGAGCACTTAGCAACCTCTGCAAGCTAGTAGTGGAGACAGAATTGGCTATAGTGTTCTGAAGCTACCTCTTACAAAAGGTTGTAGGCAATTTGTCCACATTAGCATAATTATTAGGCAGGTTAGTTGAGCCTAATTGCAGGGCTAGAGTCCTGGTGGAAGGTGGACTCACTCTGCAGGCCAGGCGAGCCTTCTCATGGTCAGGGGCCATGCGCAGGGCCTGGACAAAGAACTGGACGGCCTTGTCAATACAGTCCTCATAGTACAGACAGAGACCACGGACGTACAGGGCATCACCATTAGTAGCGTCCATCCGCAGGATATCACTGAGAGGACGACAAAGAAACAAGTCTTACATGACAAGATACATTTTCAATGGTGTGCATCAGCAAGGGAAATAGCCTTTATGTAATGGTTTTCCAGGCTCCAACAATGTCTTGTTTACCTGGCTACTGACTGGGCCTCTGGGTAACGCCCCAGCATGGCCAGACACTCCGCTTTCAGCACCTTGAACCGATGGCAGGCTGAGGCCGACTCCAAGGCACGGTCCATGCAGAACACAACCTGCACAGTCCAGAGAGAGAAACATTGTCATATCAAATCTAGCACCAATCTGCCCATTCCCCCAAATAAGAATAACAATTTGCTTGATAAAAAGACAACATGCAGCCAACAGCCTACCATCCTGAAGTCATGCTTTTCAAATCCTAGTTCAGCCATCTTTTCATACTCCAGGACAGAATCTGCATTCTTTACCTGAAAATAGATTCAAACATATGCTTTTATGTAAGGAAGCCCTAACGCTGCCTGATGCTTAGATTGAGGAAAACAAAACTCATGGAATACCTGTCACAGTTAACAAAGGATTTCAATTATTGTAGAGCAATTAGCTCTTTACAATGCATTGCTGTTAGGACCTAGTCTGCCAAACAGACTGTCTGTCTGACCCACCTCCTGCTGTGCCTGGCTGTTGTCAGGCTCCAGTTCTAGAACCCTGTGGAAACAGCGGCTGGCTGCCATGGCGTTGCCCAGGGACAAGTGGCACTTCCCCTCCCGTAGATGACCCTGTGGGAAAGTTGACTCACAGTTAACAGGCAGAAACACTGCCACAGGCAGGGAGGAGACCAACCCACAAACCATGACTCATCTTTCCATTACCTTACCGTTGTACTCATCCAACTGCCAGACATATTTACGTATTATGAGATGAGACAAACAGGAAGGTCTGACTAACTTGTCTGCCTAGGAGGTAGCTGGGTATTCAAGGCTTGCTACGCCTGGTGGCGGACCCTACCTTCATGAAAGTATCGTCGAGCCGCACTGCCTGCTGGGAGTCCTCCAGCGCCTCTCTGTGCCGGCTCAGCATCATCAGTGTGGCCGCCCGGTTTCCATAGTAACTGGCATTTTTAGGACACATGTCTGTCGAGAACACAGTAAAAAGAAGAAAAGTCACTCACTGTCGTTAACAAGAATAGATGATCCTCTCACCCACAGAAAACAAAGATGTTCCCCCTCTATAAAGAGGATATCCTTTGCAGTTGATATCACTGATGGAATTCTTACCTATGGCCTTGGTGTAGTAGCTGAATGCTTCAGAGTAATCCTTCTTGATGTAGTATGCATTACCTTGCTCCTTGAAGCTCTCCGCTTCCCTGAATGAAACAGAAATAAAAAAAGACAGAAAGTGCTTGAGAACGAGGCTATTTATTGACATTACCCAAGAGAGTTCTGAGTAAAACTGCATAATGACGGGATGTGCATGTCCATCTTTAACCAGAGATCACATTTTTTTCAAATACTGTTAAACTCTTTGGTCAATTTCATCTTGAAGATAACATTATATTTGCTTTGACTCTAGTGTTCCATTTGTACATGTGCATTTGCGGGACACAACAAAAAAGAAACCAAGCATCACACAGTTCTGCTCCCTAACTTCCCTTTCCCCTCCACGCCTCACTCACTCGATTGCGTTCCGACCGCTCACTCTACACGGGCGTTTTGGAATAATTGCATAATTTTCTGAAATTGGCTATATTGTAAAAATTCATAATTTTTTATTTTTTTAAACATAATTTAAAAATTGTTATTTGGTCTTAATTTAAGGTTAGGCATACTGTGAACAGTGTGGCCTTTTCCCCTTTACTCTCACTTTCGGTTATTTGAAAATTAAATGAACTCCAAAATATTGCTATTTTTAAAACAATCCATAGAAAGTTTTTTGCAATTTCAGTTTAATCCACCAGAAAAGACAGAACAAATATGGTTAAACTAAAATATACTAATTTTAAAAAAATAAACAATGTTTTAAAAAAATGTATAATTCTTGTAAATTATATCATAAATAGTAGTGGTGAAGTTGTCACACATGCAGCTAGCAAAAATAATTAAACATCTGCTCTACCCAAAATTACAACCAACTAATTGAGGCCTTACCGCAAAAAATTGAAGAGGCAAGTGGAAGGGGGAAAAATAAGGTACTTGTCTTTTGGCCCTAGATTGCAAAATAGTTGGGAAAAGATTTGATGTACCGATTCCATGTCACATTGTGTATGAACTGATACACAAAATGATGTCGGATTCAAAACTTAGAATGTTTTCATTAGAATTATTATAAAAATGTATTGCAACCTAATATATATATATATATAAAAACAACCATCCCAGCTGTGCAAATTTCACATCGAAGAGACAGAATCATTCGATAATTTGTATTGGTACTGTCCACATGTAGCTTGTTTTTGGCCGCAGGTACAGGCATGGCTGAAGAATTGCAACATTTACCCGGAGCTAACTCTGCAAATAGCACTACTGGGTAATTTGAAGTCATGCCTGAAGTCAATCAATCAATCAATCATACTTTTAGGAGAAAAAAAAAAGAAAAAAAATTACAATCTGTAGAAACTGAGAACAGAAAGGTTTCAGAACTTCTGCGAAACATCAGTTGATAAATATATGGCAAATATAAATAAAAATGGATGGTGTTAAGAGACAGATGGGAGGGGTTGATTAGAGCTGAAGGGTGGAGCTAAAAAACAAGATAACACTAAAATATAATGTCCGTAAAATGTATATAGGTTCAGAATTCTTTTGAAACAGCAGTTATAAATATATGGCAAATAGAAATCAAAACTGGATGATCTTCAGAGATAGATGGGAGCGGCTGAGGGTAGCTGAAGGATGTGATTAAAAACAAACAAAAGATAACTATTGTAAAATACAAAGTGTAAGCTGGAAGTAGAAGCCTAACGCTTTGAACACACCGACAGCGTCATTGCGCAAAATGGTATGCAGCATCATCAGGATATGTGTGCAACAAAAGTTCAACATTCACCTTCTGCTACCATTTCTGTCAAGCCGTCTATGCACACAGTTTGACATAAATTAAATCCAACATATGCACCACACCGAACACACTGCAACGCTGCTAGGCAAACGCAACGTTTCATTGGAAATTAATGTAATTCTGGTGTACCAAAATGGTAGGGTTAGGAGAAAATAATAAAGTAAAATATAGTTTAAAAAGATAGATATATTTACAAAAAAATATATGGGGGATTGGAAATGATGCAGACAATTACATTAATGGAAGTTAAAATCTATATGCAATTTTAAAGCTGAGCGACTCCCTAAAAAAACTGTGGTTAAGGGTTAGGGTTAAAATCTGATTTTAAGAAGCAGAATTGTTGAAAGTGGCAGGGTTTGACTTTGTGCCTGTGGTAACTAACATTAGTGATGACCCTACTTTGCAATTAGAAGTGGTTAGACTATTACATCACCCACCCCTAAACATAGACAGGTTCCACACTGAAAATATGCAAAAACATTAATTTGATTAAGAGAAAGAGCATATTTTTTTTTATCATAATCATTAAGCCTAGGCCTACTCAGCAAACAGATGCCCTGGCCATAATCCATCCACATGCAGGGTTCAATGTAGAATTGTTCATCCATTTAGAAAATTCCAGGGAACAGGCATAATAAACTAAAAAGTAGACATATTTTGGTTTGTAACCCTGAATTATTGTTTCTCAACTTGCCAAACTGAGCCCCGTTTCAAATTATCACTGAGAATAACAGTTCCACTTTGCATTATTCTGTTCCATTTTATTTTCCATTTAATATTTTACTATAAAAATAGGTGTCTTGACTATGATAAGGGCTCAGGAAAGAGTGTATTGTCTTCTAAATGATCAAAACAAGGCTATGCCATTGCACAGCCATAGGCTTCTACACGCAAGCGCCACACCGCTGAGGTTACTACCTTTATGAAGATGGAGTTCCACAATATATAACCAGTTGATATTACAGATTCAAGAAATAAATCATAAATGTCACTTTATTTTGACTGAATAATAATCACAACAATATGGGGAAAATTTTGCGGTTAGGATTAGCGTACTCTGAAAAAATATATACCATGAGTGCTCGGTCAAAAACGGTCAAATGCCCATCCCTAACAGGTCGTACTGTATCATCCACAGATACACAAAATAGACCAAGTAAATGTGAAAAGGGACTTAGAGGAACACCTCGAGGTGCATTTGCGAGTAATCAATGACTTCATCCTAGCCCGTGTCGCAGACTGCAAGGAGGTAGGATATCACATGATACTGCATATTATACGTAACCGCTGACGAGCAAAACAACAGACAAGGGACAATACTAGGATGAAAGGTCTTCTTTAAAATCATAATTCACTCTGGTTGTAGACCAGGGCTAATCTAAGTCTATGATAGACTATCAGATTGCTTCCTGAACACAGCTATTGCTGTTTCCAAACATGTAGGCTGGACGAGTTAACCTTGGTGTGGGAGAGGACGGGGAAGGTGCTGCGCAAAATCATCTAAACATAGAAAGAGCCATACCAGCAGGCAGTGAGGGGTCTCATCCAATGGAAATATAGGACCTGAGAGGTAGTGGCCACGTGGGTATTTTCTGGGTACAGCTCACAAACAGAGCAGCTATCTGAGCTCAGTGGGAAATACAGAGGCAGATCACCAGGAACCACATGGCAAGACAAGCCAGGGAGAGGGCAACTGTCATATAATTTTCTTGGAATCTCGTCATGCTTCAGTTCTGATCACAATCGGAGCAAGAAAGCAGACAATGAAGCGAAACTGAAAATAAAGGAAATTTTCCAAGACAATGCCTTGCCCTTGTAATGTTTCATGTTCTTGAGGAAACAGGACAGTTACCATTATCACCTGATCATAACAAATTGTTGGTTGTTGAACTTGTGGCCCCCACTTTTGCTAAGAGAAAAGTTATGACAATTACTAGGGGTGGGAATATATTAGCTAGGCCCAACGTCATTTATATATGGATCTGGCTAGGCCTAGTTGACAACCTCGGAAAACATTACAGTAAAAATATGGAATCCACTTCAGGCATACCAAGAAGACCATGTCAGTCAATAGTATGTTACCTCATGCAAAGCCTAACTTATAGCTGTCTCGTTGAGGTCATCAAGACCTGAGAATGTTCTGGAATGACGTCACTCAGCGAGGACGAGTGGGCAGAGTGGGGCAAGATTTGGGCGACTTTTCTGGCTCGTGCGTGGGTACATGGCAATATGGCAGTACTAACAGTTATCTACGTTAGCTAGCTAAGTAACTAGTTAGCGAAATACATTTGGTAAAAATTATAGAACAAAAACATTAACCAATAGGCTTTGCGACCGTCATAGCTAGCTACTAACGTTAGCCAACTAGCTAGTACAATAGCAAGCTAACGTTAGCTAGCCATAACACACGTTGATGCAAACTGTCACAAACTGTGACTAACTTTGTTGGTTAGGTAACACTAACACAACATATAAAGTCCACTTTTATCTTTGTTGGTATGGATTTTTGAAAAAGAGAAAAATGGCTAACGTTAGTTAGCTAACCGGTTAGCAAGGCCTACTTCCCGTGTGACACAAAGCAAACCAACACTAGCCAGAACAAGCTTATAATAACATGACAATGGCACGAGAACAATCTTAAATCTAATGTGTAACATTTGTTGTACATTTTCCGCAACGTACCTCTCCAATTCTTCGTCGCTTAGTATTTCCATTTCAGGATCCATGGTCACATCGCAGTCATCAACCGTCGCCATTTTGCTGGGACTGAGAAGGGGGGTTGATTGACAGCCAGACAAGACGATCGATCATTGAAAGTTAGTCCTGAACAAAACCTTTTTGTTCCACCAGCATCTACTAAGCTAACATATGGAATTGTTTCAAGATGGTCATACCAAGGATAATTTAGATATTTGATTTGGAATTTTAGGACCAATTTAGGTATCAAAAATATATCTAAAAATGTTTTTTGATAACATTGAATTTGGCCTTTCTGCTATTAGTCAATATAAACACAATGGATTACAGATGTATACATGGAAAAACAAAGGCAAAAATGAAGTTTGTTTTGAAGTGTTTGTCCTTAAGATATAAGAAAGATCAGGCAACTTTTTTAGGCACTATACGACTTCCATACATTCTGCCATAAAATGTTTGAATTAACTGGTACCAGGCTACGTTCAGGCGAGTCTTGTGAGGCTTACGTCCTAAATCAAAACAACCGACACGTATGAGTTCGTGAGAGACTCACCTTCATCATATCAGTGTGTAGCCCAAACTCTTCGGAAGCTACAGACAGAAGTTGGCAGATCGGCTGTACAGTCTCACCTTAATTCCCCCATAGTTTTTGGCCCACCAGGAGTTGGCATTGGCAAGAGAGCAGAAACAGACACCCAGCCAGGGTAAAACAATGTATGGTCGGACAGACTATTTTTGTCAGTAAAAATAGAGTAACATTCAACCTATCTCGCTCTATTAAAATAAAACATGTATATGTCGTCCATCCTCTGCGGTTGTGACTCAAACAAGTCTTTCAACCATCGGACGCTAGAGGTCGCAGTTACTTTAAGTAGTGAGGGAGACGTTACGTAAGCATTGTAAACAGGAAGTATTTTTGGATAGTGGCGTCTGGAATTTACGGGAGCGGTGTAGTTACATTTTAAAGGTAAAAAGATTGCAAGGAAATCAAATGTTGAATTGAGTTGTTATCTGGAAGAACATAACAACGGCCATTATCAGTTAAATAGAATCGTTTAGCTAACTAAATAGATGCTAAACGTTAGCATGTAGCTAGCTAGCAAACTTTTGCTACGGTTATGATAATATCATGTTTTGTGTGTGTCTGTCTGCCTGTCTCTTTTTCCATGCTAGCTGCAGAGACAAGACTGTCACCTGACTTGTTATTCAATTACAGAGTTGCCAAGAGACTGATCATCATCATGGGCAAGAGTTGTAAAGTGGTGGTGTGTGGTCTGGCTGCCGTTGGCAAGACTGCTGTCCTGGAGCAACTGCTGTATGCCAATCATATTGCGGGTAAACAATTAATTTGTAGGACCTAGGTAGACCAAGGACAATGTTGATGTTTTGACTACACAGATCATCTGGTCCCATTGATATCTCAAAGTGCTCCCCCCTAGGCTCAGAGCCCATGGAGACCCTGGAGGATATCTATATTGGCTCCATAGAAACGGACCGTGGCACTCGAGAGCAAGTGCGCTTCTATGACACCCGGGGTCTTCGTGATGGTCTGGAGTTCCCTCGCCACTACTTCTCCTTTGCAGACGGTTTTGTCCTGGTCTACAGCATCGACAGTAAGGAGTCCTTCAAACGCATGGAGGCCCTCAAGAAAGACATTGACCGCTTCCGTGATAAGAAAGAGGTAAGGACTTTCATCGATTTCAATGCTAGTTGTAAAGCACAGTGTCGTGTAGGCTAGTTAAATAACACCGCAGACTTCAGGACAAAAACAGACCCTGCTGATGAACGGCCGTCCTATCAACTCTGACTGCAGACCATCAGTGGAAGGGTTAGGGGAAAATAATAAAGTAAAATAGATTTTTTTTTAAAGATGTCCTAAAGTTCTTATCTACCAACCACACTTCATTTGCTGATATCCAGGTGATGTGAGGCTGTGCTAAATGGATGAGATGATCTTTCCACAGGTGACCATAGTGGTGCTGGGCAACAAGCTGGACATGCAGGAGCAGAGAAACGTGGACTCTGAGGTGGCCCAGCACTGGGCCAAGACAGAAAAGGTGCGTCTGTGGGAGGTGTCTGTGGCAGACCGGAGGACCCTCATCGAGCCTTTTGTCCACCTGGCCAGCAAGATGACCCAGCCCCAGAGCAAATCATCCTTCCCCCTCAGCCGCAATAAGAACAAGGGGAGTGGATCTGTCGATAGCTGAGGGAGAAGGGGGTTGGTCGCGGGAGGCAGCGAGGGTTGATGAAGAATGGGAAAGATTTCAGGAGACAGGGAGTGAAAGAGTAGGAGAGGAGAAACACAGTAGGCCGATTATTAGCCTATTACAAATACAGGCAATTTTAGGTCTGAACGAATGCACACCGACTGAATCAGAAACCAATGGTTTCATGGAGATTGTGACTGATATTTAGACTCATA